>NC_142604.1:13962790-14195290 GCF_041222555.1 Hakea prostrata
GGAGACTTGACCGATTCCCATATCGGTCGGGAATTTTATCTTCAGGTGCTTTGTCGAAACAATAGCACCTTTCTTGGATAAAGATGGTCGCCAGAGAATCATATTATAGGCTGGTAGTTCTCGAACCACCAAAAAATTGATTCGGACAGTTGTTTCTTTAGGAAAACTTCCAATGGAAAGATCCAACTGAACCGATCCTTCCGCTACTCCAGATGACCACTGCAAAGCCATATAGGTGTGTAGATGAAGGTTTCATCAAGTCTCGATCCACCTTCAATTTTTGATACACTTCGTAAGAAATTAGGTCAGTGCTGAGACCACTGTATCAATCAATACTCTATGCACTTCCCGCCGTGCAATCTCTACCTTGATGACTATAGCATCATCATGAGGTAAACAAACATCTCTTCCGTCTTCTTCGCTAAAGGTGATAGAATCTTCACCATTCAGCTTCTTCCCGCTTCTGCGCCTCTCCGGCTCCAACAAATTTGGATTTGGTTTTTAAACTCCGAAATGATTCGGACTCTGGACCCCCGAAGATGGTAAGAATCGGTGACCGAGTAGCAGCTTCAATCACCTCCTTGCCTTTTTTAGACTTCGGGGCCTCCCTCGATCGTTCCGAACTAACCGAACGATTCCTTTTAGGGAGCAGCCGCACGTGGCCCACGTGGCTCCTCCCTTCTCCTGCCTAACAAAAGCCGGACAAATGTCCACGAGATATCAATCTCTCAATATACGCCTTGAGATGACGACGGGTCATTAGTGTAATGACCATAGTCCTTGTGGAATCGGCAATACTTTTCCCGATCCCGCTGCTCTCCCGGGTTTCAAAAGAATTTTAGGCGGCCACTTCAAAATATTTTTTCTTTTGAGGATATTCAAAATATCGGCCCGAGGAGCATTCAATGGAGAGTACTCACTTCTACCGGGGATCTTTGGCGCCAAGGTTGGGATCTTCCAACCCGATCGTGAACATTCTTCTTTGGCTTAACCGCCGCTCAGGAGCCTTTTGTTCCTTATTGGAGACTTTATTATCTCCTTGGCGCGCATCTAGAATCTCCATGACTTCAGCTGCTTTTGTCATCTCTGTACCAACTCAGCATAAGTCGTGGGTATATCCTGTAGTAATAACTCCGGGAGTTTCCGATTTGTGAGTCCTGTGAATAGAGCGGTTACGGCTACTGTTCATCCAAGTTTTCTATCTCCATCGTCACTTTTGTTGAATCTTTTCAGAAACTCTACGATCGATTCGTTCTTTCCTTGTTTGACGATAAACAAGGTTTCTTCCGTTTTCTTGACATGTATCCCACTCTGGAATCGCCCTATGAATTGGCGCGCCAATTCGTCAAAGTTCTCGATCCTTCCGAGGGGAGGTTAGAAAAACCACTTTTGTGCCGCTCCGATTAGAGATGAACCGAAAACCACCATAAAATTTCATCGAATTACTGAACGCCATGGTGCATTTGGTAATAACCGATGTGAGTTGTTGGATCTCCGGAGCCATCGAATGTTGAGAAGGTAGGCAAATGGAAGTTATGGGGAAACCGATATCCCGCAATTGGCTCAGCAAAGGAGTCTTCCGAATGACCGAGTAAATATCCTCGATTATTCTTCCCTTAGCCAATTGCCCTAACTTCTCATTGATGTTGGCCAATTCTTGACCAATCTGGGTCGGGTGATCTTCAAGCAATACGATCACGACCTCGATTAACACGATCATCACGTGCTACTCGATCATCACGAACAGCCCGTCCTTCACGAACGTTTCTCTCGTCCTGGAGCTGCTCGATCATCACGAGCGGTTCTTCGACGGTGGGTGAGTGAGTTCTTACCCCGTATCCAACCTTGTATTTGAATCGAGTTGTACTCTCTTGCGATGTCTGTCGAACCGATCGCCTCGCCTTGGTTGATCATCAATCCTCCGAAGTCCTCGGTCTCCTTCACGGAAATTCCGAGTCAACATTCCGGTCTTCAGCCATTCTTTGGTCACGTGGTATTTGATCACGTGGCAATGCACGTCTCCCCGAATCGTGTTGATCGGGTTCTTGTGGTAAAACCACTGGATGCAGTGAGCACGCGGAGTGCTTGGCTCACCTCCAAGAGTTGAATCTTTACCTGATCCAATTGATCTTGGATTGTATCGGGAGGAAGATTATGTCCTCCACGGCCATTATCCACCTCGATAGGATTTTGGCTTTCTGGGGAATATCTGGATTATTCACCCCGGTATCCGAACACCGGAATTGCGTTGTGCGGCGGCTGCTGCGGCTGCCGATCTAGTCACCATGGCTTTTTTTAAGTCGTTCCACCACGGCGGCGCCAAATGATGCGTCCAAAATCTGCTCGGCCCTTGGATCTCCACGTGATGTCTGCCAAAGCGAAAGCGTCGGATGTGGCCCGACCGCTGGGGTCGGGAGTCCACCTCCGAAGGCTAAGTCGGTTGATGAACTTAATCACAAACGGCTCTGCTAGAAGCACGAGCTAATGAATGAAGAAACGGGAAAGGTGATCTAGATAGCGGGACGCTGATAGTTTGGATCTATCGGTATGTATCTGAACCCGAGTCTCGAGATAGTATTCTTTTTGATCGATTGATCCCTCCCTCACCTTGTATGGTAGTGAGGTTTATATAGAGTGTACCTTCGAATCTCCTTCGTTGGATGCACTCAAGCCTTCTTCGGGTAGTCGTTGGATCTTATCAATAAGATCCGTTGAGCGATAGACTTCTACTAGTTTGGGCTAGTAGAGGACTCCTGAGATAACCGTTAGATTATGCGATAGTTATCCCTTTGATGATGATTATCCGCAGCCGTCAGTTTGAGTCTGCTGTCATCAGGGTGATTACCCTAATCCATAAGTAAGATTAGGGCACGCTTGCAGCAGAATAATCTTTCTTCTTGACAAGCCATCTTCCCCCCCCCGCCCCCCCGGGCGGCCCGCCCCTCCCCCCCCCCCCCGCCGGCCCGGGGCGGAGCCCCCCCCCCCTGCGCCGCCGCTTTCCCCCCCCCCCCCCCCGGCGGGGGGCGGCCGTATGAACCTGGTCAGATCATAAACTCTCCATATCAAGTGTAATTCAATGGAGAGACGTATCAAGATGTATCGTTCCGGTTTGGTCAAATATGGATACGTATCGGGTAGTATCGTATGGTATCATGGGATACTTTAAACCTTGATTTAAACCAATCTTCAAATTGGTTTACTTTTTCCATGACCTTAGTAGACCAATCAGGTGATTTCAATTCTAAATGGCTTTTGAACATTTCAATCTATAGTCAACTAGCTCACAAGATTGGCCAATACCACTTTTGAGATCAATTTGTCAAACCCTTTGCTTTTAAACTATGAAGAACTTCTCATAAACTTGCCAAAAAGATGTACTTCTCAGTTCTGTAGCTCGCATCTTAAAAGGGGATCAGTTCTCTACTACTGTAATATCATTATTATTGTAAGACTTTTTTCTCTTTTTCTACTTATTCTAATTATCATTTTTATTGACAACCATGGCAAGCATGCCATTCTTCCCTTTAGTTGTGTTGAATTGCATTCTATTTGTTCCCAAAGGCTCCTTTTGTTCCGAGGTAAGGTACTCAGTAAAAATGTTAAGTTGATGGAGATTTGTTGGAATTTTAAATTTATTTTTAAATTATAAGATTCAAAATATTTTTTGTTTTTACAATGAAGGGTTAGAAGTAATGTTATTCCCTATTTAGATACCTAAATAACCAATGGGTAGTCTATGAAAAGTCTTGTTTGAATGGCTAACAAACAAGACTTAAGGGAAAAGACATGATCTGGGAGGTATCTTTTAGAGATACCCGGCCTTTATAGGTGTCTCTTCCTCTTCTATATAAAGAGAGGAGTCGATCCCTAGGAACTCTAACAGTTTTAACATCAATATTATTCTCTTGGTTTTCTATCAAGGTGTGAGTGTTTTTGATAAGTTTGTGAGTATTACCTTCGGACATTCTTTGCAAGTAGATTCCATTGGAGTGCATGCCATTGAAACTAAAGAGTTGTTGTATCTTGGAGGTGAGGACAACACGGTTAAACCCGGTCTGCACTATAGGGGGCATTCAAATACCTTAAGGAAAAGTACTGATATGTACGCCTCAACTCACCGTGTTTGAGTTCTTCTTGTTGTTATCGTATTGTTTCCTTGATGACATACGGATGCATAGTGATGTTACCTATTTCTTCTTCAACTACAACAAAGACATGGATATCTCTCAGAATCAGATAAGTTCTATTTCATCAATTCTATAGTCTTATACTTGCAGCCCATATAATGATTTCCAACAAGATTTCCCAAAAGCCTACCCTTTACCTAAAAATAGTGAAGAAAATCATCCAAAAAATTAGTAAAGGTTTTCCCTGCAAATGACGAAAGAAGCGTTTCATCTTCTTCCTCGTCAGTCTCCCATGCAACTTCTCTCTGGTCATTTGAGAGTGGTAGTGCAATGTCAACGTTTGAGTTTGCATCTTCTTCTTGGTTGTTCTAGCAATGCTTACTTCCTCTGGTCATCTAAAGGTGGAGCCAAGGAGTCCTTAATCTCCTTTCCCATCATCAAATCCTCCTTCATCTAGTAAGTTGAAAATAGAGCGATGAAGTCTTTTATCTCCTTAGATCATATTATTTAGTTTTTATGGAAGAGAAACTTATAATAATGTGTAAAAATGATTAATTAATTATTATAAGTGTGGTCGTTTGTGATTTGAGTTTTTTAATTAGATTCTCCTAATAATAATTGATTATTTGTGCACACATCATTTACTATATTCAATCATCTACCTCATGTTTTTTGTCGATGTTGGTTATCGTAATTGCATGCCAGGCTTCTAGCTATGAGGAAAATAATTACTTATTACTCCTAATAATTGATTTTTTTTTTTTTTGGTGGGTGGGTTAGTAACGTAAAGCTCATCTTGCCAAGGTTCCGGTATCGAAACCTTGTGGATGTAAAAAATCCCCATTGGGAGACTCACCCACCACAGCCAGGTGTGCAAACACCGGATTAGTCAGGGCAAAGCCTTGGAAACTGGGGTTGGCAACCAAAAAATTAAAAAAAAAAAAACTCATCTTGCCTTTAGTAATTGTAGACATCTTCATTTCGTTAACTAGTACAGTTAAATGTAAATCTAATGATATCAAGTAGTTAACAAGGCATGCATTTGTCATGAGTAATAGAAGCACATAGACATGTTAATTGTTTCTAATTTATTGCCTTTAAATTAATACTCTCTCTTTTTTTGTCATTTCCTTCTCGTTAGATGAAATAATATGATGAAGAAAACTCAAATGATAAGATTGAAACATTGAAGGAAACCAATGAAGTATTAGAAATAGTAAATCTTTTAAAATTTACATAATTATTTCTATTAATGAGATTTTGGTCTACTACTAAATATACAGGTAGAAATAGATATGTATAGAATGATACATCGGTCGTTAATTATGATAAATGTCGTCTTAGTTTCTTAAGGGGTTCAAGATTTAAAGACAACCCCTTAAGCTCTACTAGCAATAACTTAACTATGGAGTCACAACTTGAGATCATGAAAGAATCTATCTTTTTTCACTGGTGGTGCAGATCCTGGCGAATAGATCCTACGGTTTGAATTGAAACCAATAAACGGAAATATGATATTAGCAGCAAATATGGTGGTAGCACAATAAAGATACACTCTAAGTTGGAGTTATTCATAAAGTATATCAACAAGGAAATACCATCTCTAACACTTTCAAGAACATTTAAAGTAGACACAGGAGATGAATCTTCTTTTTATAGATATTATTTTATACTTGTGTATAGTTGACTCATCCATATGCTACTTATTCCATATATACCCCATTGATATTGTTCGCACACCTATGATAAAAAATGGACATACCCCTCCCTCCTATGAATCTCATGTTGATTTAACTTGTCGATCCCCGCAATATCTTTTTCTAGAATGCATCTGGGCTGCGTATTTGAATCCTAAATAATTATGTTTTGTGTCTCCCATGCTCTTCCCCCCTTCTCCAAAGATTCAACAGAAAGATTTAAAAGGGAAAAAAAAAAAGTTTCAGTTAGCAATGAAAGCCTTTATTCAAACTAGTACATGAAAGGGATATTATTGTCTATGAAAATAGTTAAAATTTTCCTCTAGTTTTGAAAAAATAAAGTCATTTTATATAATAGAAACTAACCCACCCAACCCAGTCCAACCATTAAAATAAGTTTGTATCGAAAAATAATATATAAAATAAGTTAAGAGTTTCAACCATTTTTCAAAACTATTTGGTTGGAGCAACTGAAAATTCTACAAATATACATCAAGATGACTAGGGAATTCATGGATGAGGAACAAAATAAGGTGCCATATGTATTTACATAAATAATCTTTAGAAGCCATGCTTCTATTAGCTTTGGAGGTGGAGATTTTATTAAAATAAAATAGGCAATTTATATTAACAAATAATCAAGAATAATTTCATGATTTTACAACCTGATATAGGAGTTTCTAGCTGCAGCACTTTGAATAATATTAGCCAAAACCGGCTGCAACCCTCCTAGATCAAAGTGGACTTGATAGCCATGATACCAGCCAAGTGATCTATAGCAAATTTACTCTCCTTAAACTGGTGAACAAAGACACAATTAATGAAGCTATCTTTCATGCAATTAATATCTTCCACAATGCTTCTCGCCTATTAGGGAGGACGATGCAACCCTGCTTGAATCATGATAATGGCTTCTTGAGAATTTGAGCGGACTTGCAGTACTCAATGTATACCATACTAAAGCATCATGTGTAAGCCCAGATCCATCAAAAGGATCTGATCCCCATCCATCACTCCGGCAACTATGAAGAGCACCTCCTCTTCTAATTCTTGCCAGTGAAACCATAGCCATTGAGACCCTATCTAAGAGATCCATCACAGTTCATGCCAAGCCAACTAATGCTGGGAGGTTCCCTTCAAAAGCTATTGGAGTGGGAAGGGAGAAATTCACCTCAATCCTCCATCTCCCGAAAAATTCTCTATTTAGGAGATTATCAAGAATCGAACCAGAAAGATCGAAGAACATATTATGGGTATCAAAGCATTTGTGTAAGAGCGACAACATTGTTGCTTGAGTTCTTGAAGGCTTTAGTATTCTGCTTGTACCAGAATGCAGTAAATTGAGCAACATAAACTAAACCAAGCATGTAGAATTTTAAATCCTTCCCACAAAAATGGTCCTCATCCTTTGAGCTTCATCCTTCAAAGATTGTTTGGAGAATATAAATATCAATTCAAGGTCATGATTGAACTCCGTAGGCCTTGGCCAAGGATAGCCTTAAGGTACCTAAGTAGGCGGTGAGCAGCATTAAGATGAGGTTGGCAAGGTTGATGCATAAATTGATTGAGTATGTTAATTGTGTGAGAGATGCCAAGATGTATAAACATAAGATAAATCAGATGCCCAACAAGGTGCTAATATATAGAAGGGTCCAACAATAGGGCACCATCATCGGTGGATAATTTAAATTTTGTTCCATAGGTATGTTGGCAGGACAGACACCAATGTAACCAGAGTCACTCAGAATATTAAAGACATATTTATGTTTACATAAGAATAGACATTGATTAGAAAGAGCGATCTCAATTCTGAAAAGATATTTGAGTTAACCAAGATCCTTAATATGAAAGTTATTATGAAACATATTATGAAGATCTTAGAGCAATGAAGCAATATTAGAGCCAATAATGACAACATCATTAACATACAATAAAAGAAATATGACTACAGAATCTCAATGAAGGATGAAGAGTGAAAGATCAACAATGGAGTGACGAAAACCATAATCACATAAAGTTGTTGAAATTTTGGAATACCATTGGCGAGAGGTCTACTTGAGGCCATAAAGTGACTTGTGGAGACAACAAACAAGGTTTTCCCTCTTTCATTTACCTAGGGGTAGCTAGGTAAATGGTTTACCAAATAAACGACAATAAAAATACATTTTCCCCAAAACTCAAGATGGAAATGAGCTTGGAAAAACGGAGAGCATGAGCAATATTGAGAAGATGGTGCTCACACCCAATAATGCAATAAAAATGATTATTTGAAATTTTGAATAAATATATCGAAGGGGGTATTTCTGTCAAATAAACTAATTCTCCATTGCATCATATGAAGAAAAAAAAATTTTGATTCTCCTAGCATCGGCCATTTAGCTTTTTGGTAGAAAATATTTATATCGTACTACTATTATAAAAGAATGAACTCAAGGGACATGGCTTCATTTTTGTTTCTTTAGATACCCTTTTCTATTCAATCAATTAGTAATATCCAAAATCATAATATTTATTTAATCTATAAGTCATTAATAAATGATATCAAAACTGTAACAATTCACATTGATATTTCTTAGAACAATAGGTTTAACAATTCATGAAGAACATTATATATAACTTAGAGATCTCCAATGAACAATCCCACCGTTGGATTTGAAGATCAAGAAGTCGTGAAGCTCTCCTCCAAAAATCGGCTCAATCGGACACTGGATGACCATCCGATGAAGAGGTTGATCAAAACTGGACAGAGACCCTCAAAAACGAGATTCTTGAGAGACCCTCAAAAACGGGATTCTTGAGTTTTCTTTATTTGAATTGGATTCTTTCTCTCGAAATCTTTTTGTGTGTTGCTGTACCATATCAAAGCCCACTTAAGTTGCCAACAATGACAACACCTTCATTTTAGGTCAATGGAACAACAATCTCCCCTTTTGGGATTGTTGGCAACTCAACCTCCTTTTCTCTTTTCTCTCCCCCTTTGACAACAAGTACAAAGGGTGCTTTGTGCTCCCACTACCATAGAGCTCCCCCTACATAGACTCTTACATAGGAGTGCCCACCGCACCTTCCTATCCTATGGAGAGATGATGTTCTATGTATTTTCTCACTTACTCCCCCTTGGAGCCACAGCCCCAAGCGTTACTCTTAATCTCTCAAAACTATGTTTGGACAGTGGTTTTGTGAAGATATCAGCCACTTGATTTTCTATGGGAACAAACTCCAAGCTCACTTCGCCTTTTATCACTTTTTCTTTCAAAAAGTGATATCTTATATCAATATGCTTGGTCCTAGAATGTTGCACTGGATTCTTGGAGATATTGATAGCACTCATGTTATCACACTTGATAGCTATAGCTTTATCACATTTGATGCCAAAATCAGAAATTTGTCTCTTCATCCAAATCACTTGAGTACAGCTGGTTGCAGCTGCTATATATTTAGCTTCTGCTGTAGACAAAGATATAGAATCTTGCTTCTTACTATGCCAAGCAACCAAACTTCTCCCCAAGTAGAATGCACCTCCACTAGTGCTCTTTCTGTCATCAATGCTTCCGGCCCAATCTGCATCTGAGAAGACTGCAAGTGTGAAGTCTTTAGACTTAGGATACCATAAGCCATATTCCATAGACACTTTTAAGTACCTGAAAATCATTTACACTACTTGTTGATGAGTCTCCATTTGGTTTGCTTGAAACCTTGACACAAGACACACTGCTTGTAAAATGTCTGGTCTTGATGCTGTTAGATATAAGAGACTCCCAATCATAGATCTATAGTGAGTTTGATCAACTGAGGGGGACTCATCACTTGAGCTCAACTTGCATCCAACCACCATAGGAGTTCCCACTGGTTTGCAATATTCCATCATGAATTTCTTTAACATTTCCTTAACATACTTTATTTGAGATATGAATATGCCACTTGCCATTTGATTTACTTGTAAACCCAAGAAGTAGGATAACTCTCCAAGCATGGACATTTCAAATTCTGTATTCATCTTCCTTGCAAAACCTTGACAGACTTCATCACAGTGACCTCCAAAGATGATGTCATCCACATACACAACAACTACCAATTTACTACAATCTTCAGCCATGACATAGAGGTTGCTGTCCATGGTTCCTTTCCTTAAACCTAATTGTAGCAAGTAAGTGTCAAGTCGTGAATACCAAGCTCTTGGAGCTTGTTTCAAACCATATAATGCTTTCTTGAGTTTGCATACCATATTTGGATCATCACCTATTTCAAATCCATCCGGCTGCTCAATGTAGACTTGTTCTTCTAAATCACCATTTAGAAAGGCTGATTTAACATCCATTTGATAAACTTTAAACACCTTAAAGGCTGCCAAAGCTAGGAACATTCTAATGGATTCCAACCTTGCCACTGTAGCAAAAGTTTCATCAAAATCTATCCCTTCTACTTGAGCATATCCCTTACACACCAATCTGGCCTTGTTTCTGACAACTTGCCCTTCTTCATTCATTTTATTTCTAAATACCCACTTGGTGCCAATAACATTCTTATCAGTTGGTCTAGGAATTAGTTCCCAAGTGTTGTTCTTTTCAATTTGGTCAAGCTCTTCATTCATTGCTTTCACCCAGTTTTCATCTTTATAAGCTTCATGGATTGACTTGGGCTCTTCTTGAGATATCAGTAAGAAAGTAGTCTTCTTTTTCTTTAGCTTTCTTGTTTGTATCCTTTCATCTAAGGTGCCAATGATTTGATTAGGAGGATGCACTTTGTTCCATTTGTTATCCTTGGGTCTTCTATCTCTTTCTGGTTCAACATCAGACTCATGTTCATCGGACTCTACTCCATGTGGAGTCTCATTTTCAAACTCTTCATTATCTTCAACATTGTCCAAGGTCGAGTCCTCAGTTGCAACAAATTTGGGCTGAGGTAGATTTTCATCTATCTTCACATCTGAGCTTTCTACAACTTTTCGAAGTCTTTTGTTGAAGCACCTGTATGCCTTGCTCTTAGAAGAATACCCCAAAAAAATACCTTCATCAGCCCTGTCATCAAACTTTCCCAAATTTTCTTCCTTTCTCTTGATGAAACATTTGGACCCAAAAACTCTAAAATGCTTCACAGTTGGCTTCCTGCTGTACCACATTTCATTTGGAGTTTTTGATTTATTTGGTCCCACCATGCACCTGTTTAAGATGTAGACTAAACTGTAGACTCCTTCTCTCCAAAACATTTTTTATATATTACTTTCAGAGAAAATTGTTCTTGCCATCTCTTGAACAGTTCGATTCTTTCTTTCCACTACTCCATTTTGTTGTGGAGTCCTAGCAGCTGAATGTTGGATTTTTATGCCATGCTCACTACAAAATTCTGAAAATTTTCTCCATGTATATTCCTTACCTTGATCTGATCTTAGGCATTTTATAGTCTTCCCTGTTTCATTTTCAACTAGCTTCTTGAAAGCTATAAAGTTGTCAAATACCTGTGTCTTCTCTTTTAGAAAGGATACTCAAGTCATTCTTGTGCATTCATCAATGAAAAGCATGAAGTACCTTTCTCCGCCAAAAGCTTCTGTTCTCATAGGACCACATAAGTCAGTGTGAATTAAATCAAGGGAGCTGCATATGTGATACTCCTTGGGCTTGTAAGTGGCTCTAGTTTGCTTCCCTTTTTGACATGGACCACATACATGATTTGAAGGCCTTTTAATCTTTGGAAGATCTCTCACAACTTCCCTTTTACTAAGCTTGGCAAGATTCTTGAAATTTATATGCCCCAATCTCCTATGCCATAACAAGCTTTCATCCTCTTGACTCACCATGCACCTGTTTGATAAGACATATAAGTTTCCAGTTGTTCTGGTTCCTAAAGCCACTGCTTTGCCTTTTTTTGGCTTCTTGATTTCACAATCTTCTTTAGTGAAAAGAACTTCATATCCACCATCACAGATTTGGCTCACACTAAGAAGATTGTGTTTGAGCCCACTCACATATAGAACATTATTGGATTTTAACTTTCCTTCATCCAGCTTAACTGAGCCTCTACCTTCAATCTTGGCCCCATCATTGTTGCCAAATCTCACTGATCCACCTTTCACTACATCAAGGCTTGAGAACCTATTCTTGTCACTTGTCATATGTGTGGAACACCCACTATCAAGAATCCAAGGTGCCTCACTACTATAAGCCTTGAAAGCTGTTTGAACTACCAAGGAATTTATCATTTTTCCTTTTTGTCCTTTCTCAACCCAAACTGCTTTATTTGATACATCAATAGGTTCCCTCGGTTTTCTTTGAATTGTTTGTGCATGTCTTTGAGCTAGCTTTTTGGGAAGGTTTATCTCTTTCTGTGAAGGAAAAGCAGTCCAACAATACCTTGCAATATGTCCCAACTTGAAACACCGGAAGCATTCTATTTTAACCTTATCCAATGGAGCAAATCTGTTTATGTTGTTGAATGCCACAACCTTGTTTTGTCTTCTACAGTTTGTCACTTTATGTCCAAAGTTGTTGCATCCATAACAATATCCATTAAAGCCTTGACTATTAAATGTTTTATGATAAGCTCCAATATAGCCTTCTTTACTCATCTTTGGCTTGGTCTTCCCAATATATGGATTCTTTTGGTGCTCCTCATCAAGACTCATTGGATTTGTTATATTTCTATTTCCATTGGTCTTATTTACATTTGAACATTCCCCCTTTGAGTATCCAAGACCAGTTTTAATATGAGGTGACCTCTAAACACTCAAGATCTCATCTAGTACCTTATCTCTTCCCCAAGTAGAAGTAAAATGAGTAGTCCCTGTCACTTGATTTTCAACTGTCTTGTCCTTAAAGTTCAATGTAACTGGAGTGGATGATGTGGTAGCTTCTAAATAACTCCTCTTTTGTTCTCCTTCAAGTTCTGATCTTAACCTTCCAACTTCTTTCTCAAGTTCTTCACACTCTTTACACTTGAGAGAGAGGCAAGATGATGAATCATTTATAACATGTTCCAATTCACTAATTGTGACAGTCAACTCCTTGATTGTTATCTTAGAATTTTAAAGTTGATTCTTCATTTCTCTATTTTTCTTCCTTTCCTTTTTGAGATCAAGTAAGGCAGAGTACAACTCACCAACATAATCAATTTCACCTTCAGTGTCTTCATTATCATCAGACTTTTCTTTAGTTTGAGGTGATTCATCATCTTCAATAGTCATAAATAAAGCATCATCAGTTGAGTCATTGTCTTCATCTGATTCTTCTTCAGAGGAGTAGCATTCATTCTTAGTCAAAAGACTTCTCCTTTTGAAATGGCTTTTCTTTTTCTTTGGTAAGAATTTTTTCTTTCCTTTCCTATCATTTCTCTCTTCCTCTTCATCTTCCTCTTCATTTATGTTTCCTCTCTTAGGACATTTAGAGGCAAAATGTCCTATTCCACCACAACTGAAGCACTTAAAAGGTGATTTTCCCTTGTGTTTACCTATTCCTTTCTTAAACTTTCTAGCTAAGTAAGCTATAAGTTCATCATTAGAGTCTTCAGATTCTTTTTCTTCTTTGACCCTTAGCTTCTTCATTGCTTTGAATGATGCTTCCTTCTCTGTGAACTTGCCCTTTTTAGTTCTCATCTCATAGGTTTTAAGTGTTCCATGTACTTCATCGAGAGTGATTGTATCCAAGTCTTTGGCTTCTTCAATGGCCGAGACTTTGGAATCATATTTGGGAAGCACAGATCGGAATATCTTCTGACATATCACAGAATTTTCAATTTTTTCTCCAACTCCTCTGATGGAGTTTACAACCTCATTTACTTTGACCATGTAGCTGTCTATGTCTTCTTCTTCAGTCATCTTAAGACTTTCAAATTATGCTCTGAAGATTTGCAGTTTGGCTTTCTTAACTTTGATGTCTCCTTCATAGATGCTTATCAACCTGTCCCAAACTTCTTTAGCTGTATCACAGTCCATTACATTAGCCATGACTTCTTTTCCAAAAAACATATCATGTACCATAAAAAATATGAACATTCCCAAAGTCTTTGGAGCTGCCTTCACTTGTGGCCATTCTTACAAACTCTCTGATCAAATCCCGAAGTGGTTATACTTCTCTTCACGGGAACCTGGCTCTGATACCAATTGTTATTCCCAGATTGACACTGAGAGGGGGGATGAATCAGTGTCTTCAAAAATTTACCACAATGTGGCTGGGTCTACCAGACAGTGTACCACTCGTAGCTATCAACTGCACAAGGACACGTCCACCACACACCACAATGTGGCTGGGTCTACCAGACAGTGTACCACCACTCTGCAATCAAGGCACTCCAATATTTGCAATAAAGAAAAATAAACAAAAAACGTAATGCACCAGAGTTTACGTGGTTCGGCCAAATTGCCTACATCCACGGAGTAATACCCTACCTAGGGTTTCGTATATTACTCAATACACTCCTAGATATTTTGACTGCTACATCAGTCCAGGAACACCAATCCTTGATATAGTCTAAAATGCAATTCAGACAAGGGCACCAACCCAACCCCCTAGACAAACTCCAACTTGCTAGGTCACAATATAAACCAATAATTCAAGTTCCCCAAATTACATTCATGATCTAGGTTCTTCATCATTAAACATAACCTAGAAAATAATAGACAATAACTTGTGAATACGGGTTACCTCAACTTGTGTAAGATGCATGATAACAATATTTGTTTCTCTTTTTCTCCAACTCTTTTTTTCTCTTTTTAATCTTTTTCAGTTTTCTCTCTTTAGAAAAACCATACAACCATATTCCCTTCTTTTCTTCTGCTGCTTCTTCTTCCTTCTCTTTCACTTTCTTTCTTGTTCAATAAAACAAAAGACTTCTTATTCCCAAGCTTCAGATCTCCAAAGCCAACCAACGTCTTCTGGTTCAACCTCCACGCTCTTCCCAAGCTCCTCAAAAACGTCTTACCTCTTCTGCTGGAGTTTGCTCTCCTTTTATAGATTAATTAAACTCAAAGTTTGAATCAAACTCAGAGTTCCTATCTGACTTAAACAAGGAGTGTTTTGACGTACAAATCGGACTAACTTAGAGATCTCCAATGAACAATCACACCGTTGGATTTGAAGATCAAGAAGTCGTAAAGCTCTCCTCCAAAAATCGGCTCAATCGGACACTGGATTACCATCCGATGAAGAAGTTGATCAAAACTGGACAGAGACCCTCAAAAACAGGATTCTTGAGTTTTCTTTATTTGAATTGGATTTTTTCTTTCGGAACCTTTTTGTGTGTTGCTGTACCATATCAAAGCCCACTTAAGTTGTCAACAATGAAACACCTTCATTTTAGGCCAATGGAACAACACTTTTATTTCATATTCCTTATTTGATTCACTATCTTAGCATTTAAAGTAGGATTTTATCCATCCACTTTGTATATTACCCATGTCCAGAGCATTCTTTTTATCAATTAACGGAAGTTTGAGAAACACCTTCATTTGAAGTTTGACTTAAATTATTTATACAATCACCACCAATTCATTATTATTTCTTTGCCATTAAACTTTCAAACTCTTTGGTACAGAAAAAGGTGTAATTTAATCTTAGATGCTAAATTGAAGATGAAATTTTGCATTGATTATTGAGCATTATGTCTTCATATTTTATTAGAAATATTTAGACCCAACTTTGAAATTACACGTGACACCAAATTGCGTAAAGCAACTTCCATTAATAAGATAGGATTTCTAGAATTGTTGCAACAATTCTTTGATTATAATATAATAAATAATTACGAACAAACGAAATAGGGTAAATATCATTTACCTCCCCTCTTACCTAGTAAATATATCAAACACTTCCTCTCGGTTAAATTTAAGTTTTACCCTTAAATATTTTTCTAAAACTACAAACTATTCTTGGCTAAAAAATATTTTTTTTTTTATTTTAAATCTTAAATTACCGTAATCACCCTAGCAGTTAAAATACTAAATTACCCTCAACTAAAATAATTAATAAAATCAAAATACCATAGTTAAAATTCAAATTATTTTTAAATATTAAAACATCAACATACCTTTTTTTTAATTTTTTATTAAACAATTAAAAAATCCAAAATAATAGTACGTGTTTAATTTTATCAACATACCCTTTTTTTTTTTAATTGCATTTTTAATTCTACTTGATAGTAGTACGTGTTTTTTAATTGTTTGATAAAATTAAAAAAAAAAGTGTATGTTGGGTTTTTAATAATTAAAGATAATTTGGGTTTTAATTATGGTGTTTTGGTTTTTAATAATTATTTTAATTGTGAATAATTTAGTATTTTAACTGTTGTGGTGATTACGGTAATTTAAGGTTTAAAATAAAATAAAAACTTTTAACCAAGGGTAGTTTGGGGTTTTAGAAAAACATTGAACGGTAAAAGTTAAATTTAACCGAGAAAGTTAACGAGGGATAAGTATTTGATATACTTGTTAGGTAAGAGGGGGTGTAAGTGCTATTTGTTTAGCTAAGATGGGAGGTAAGTAATATTTACCCAAAGAAATATCTAAAACTCTTCATATTTTATTGGCATAATTGTGGCTAAACGGCCGTGTAAATAAATCATACTATTAAATGTATTGAATTAAATCTGAACCGTTTATGATGGATGATTCAGATTTATTTCCACTAAATTTAATGGTAGGATTTCTAGAACAGTTCAGCCAAGCAATTTACACAGCCGTTCAGCCACCGCCTTCCCTATTTTATTTTCAAGATCATACATATAAAAATTTAAAGTGATATTTTAATGGGTAAATATCATTTACCTCCCCTCTTACTTGGACAAATAGCACTTACATCCCCTCTTAGTTGGATAATATCACTTACCTCCACACTGTTAACTTTCTCGGTTAAATTTAACTTTTATCGTTAAATATTTTTCTAAAACTCCAAACTACCCTTGGTTAAAAATATTTTTTATTTTAAACCCTAAATTGACGTAATTATACTAACAGTTAAAATACTAAATTACCCTCAATTAAAATAATTATTAACCAAAACTAAAACCCAAATTATCTTTAATTATTAAAAGCCTAACATGCTCTTTTTTTTTTTATCAAACAATTAAAAAAACACATACTATCAAGTAAAATAAAAAATGCAATTAAAAAAGAAACGGTATGTTTATAAAATTAAACACGTACTACTATTTTGGGTTTTTTTAATTGTTTGATCATTTAAAAAAAAAAAGGTATGTTGGGTTTTTAATAATTAAAGATAATTTGGATTTTAGTTTTGATTTTTAATAATTATTTTAATGGAGGGTAATTTAGTATTTTAGCTGTTAGGGTGATCACGACAATTTAGGGTTCAAAATAAATAAAAAAATTTAGCTAAAGGTAGTTTGGAGTTTTAGAAAAATAGTTAATAGAGGGGAGGTAAGTGATATTATCTAACTAAGTGGGGTGTAAGTGTTATTTGTTCAGGTAAAAGGGGAGGTAAGTGATATTTACCTTATTTTAATTTATCGTTGATACTAATTCTCTAGGAACACTTGGAAGTAGGAACATTTTTTGTTGCAGAATTCCATTTTTTTTTTCTTTTAATGTTAATGTAGGGTTGATAGAGTGATAAAATTCTCGGAGGTTTCGACTCTTGGGACTACAAAGCTTCCTTTGAGGATGTTCTTTTTAGAGAGAAGGAAATCCAAGTCCAACGTTCGATCCAGCAGTCTTTGAGCAGTTGGGAAGGAGTAGGAAATCTGGAAAGAGAAGAAAAATGAAGATATTGCTCACAGGTGCAACTGGTTACTTAGGCGAGAAACTTTGCAGAAGATTACTGAGCCAAGGTCACAGTGTGCGAGCATTTGTAAGACCCACCAGCGACCTCTCCGCTCTTCATTCTCTTCATACTCATGGCAATGATGGAAGCAAGGAAGGATCCCTTGAGTTTGCTTATGGGCATGTCAACGACTCCCCATCTCTGCTAAGTGCCTTTGCAGGCTGTCAAGTCGTTTTCCATGTTGCTGCCTTAGTCGAACCATGGCTTCCTGACCCTTCAAGATTCTTCACGGTCTGCAACTTTAAGTCCTCCTCCTCTTCAATTCCTTTCTGACTTTTTTTTGAATAGTAATAATCATGTTTTCTTATAAAATTAGATCCATTATTAGGTCAACGTTGAGGGTCTCAAGAATGTACTGCAAGCATGTAAAGAGACAATTACAGTGGAGAAGATCATTTACACTTCATCCTTCTTTGCTCTTGGTCCCACGGATGGTTTCATCGCCGATGAGGGCCAGGTAGGTTACTGTTGTTCTAACTATTTCTCTTCTGCAATTTCAATTCCCATTTTCGAAAACCTCTGTTTTCCACAAATGTTACATCTCTTGTGATTAATTTCAGCTTTAATTCTTTAAATTGCCAATGACAGTATCATCCAGAGAGGATCTTCTGTACCCAGTATGAGAAATCAAAGGTACTTGCTGATAAGATCGCCTTACAAGCTGCATCGGATGGATTTCCCATTGTGATGGTTTATCCTGGTGTCATTTATGGTCCTGGCAAGGTAACAGCCGGAAATGTCATGGCTCGCATGGTATGATTTCGATCTCAATACTAGTTTCACTAATTAGGGAAAGCTTTTTACGTTGGCATACTAAGTTGTTCTGCAATTACAGTTTAGTTCTGGGATCGTAATGAAGAAATTGCAAAAACTGGTATAGTATTTATGGTCAAAGGAAACTATCCTTGATGACATTAGAATAGGAAAGACTTCATGTGAATGTTTTTGGGAAAGACTTAAACATTTGACTTGTAGACTTGGAAAATTTCTGTTGAAGTTTTCTAGTTCCCTAGATATCAATAAATCATAGAGTTCACACAAAAAAATAAAAAATATAAAACTTTCTATTGTAGGTCTTATGGCCACGGTTAACCGGGTTTCCATTAGATGTGCAATGAGTAATGTAAATTGTCTATTGTAGTTCTAAGTAAGTTGATAACTGAAATTCCTCCTCCGCTATAGTTGGAGCCCAACTGAAGGTCTTTAAGGATGAGAAATTCATTACTATATGTTGATGTGCAGAACCGCTCTTCCAATGAATTGTGTTTCTTCCTGTTTCTCTGCACTAGCTGGAGATATAGACAACTCTATCAAGTACCAGTTGGTCAGGAAATCATCGGATGCTTGCAGTGATCCCCCATGAATCTGTTCAGTACATCAAGACATTGTAATGAGAGTGAGAATCTGAGTTGAATTGAATGACCTTTTCTAGTTATCAAGTTACTGTAAAAGAAATTTAGGTTTTTTGAGAATAAGAATTAAATTTAGGCTATACACAAGGTATTACCGAATCTTCTCTTTGTAGTTCTCTCTTAACTGAAAGAAAAATAAACAAGTTGATGAATTGCCACCTACCAAGAGGATTCCCCCACCATTGGACGGCCGTTGAAAGTGGTGACTTATCATGTAAGAGCCTCCTTCAAGGTAAACCTCTGCACCATCAAGATCAATGATCCCCTGCATAAGAACTCTGTTACTCAGGACTTGTAAAGCATCAGAAATTGCCCAGAGTTGTGCTTCTGTGCTATCTGTTTTTCCATTTGGCTCTGCACCATAGTCTGTTACATGATGAATTCGTGATCTTGATGACATCTACAAAATCATGAAATGGTTTTGATTAATTCAGCAACAAAAGAACTCCAAAATTGTCAATGAAGTATAGCCAGAACTAATCATAAAACCCATATACCTACTGGAAATAGAAGAACCAGACTGTAGAACTAAACAGAAAAAGGATATGTAGCTTGTTGGTGAACAGACAAAAGTGAATCAAACCCTTTATCAACTCTTCATCATGGCTGTTGTCATGAGACATTAGGATCATGCACTGGACCATGATGAATGCAGACAAGAAGAAATGAATTCATGACTCATGACCTCTCATCAGTTGATTACTTTGTCTAGAACTTCATCATCACAAACAGCAACAACAAAAATAAGCCCTGTCCCAACTAAATGAGGTTGGCTACATCGATTCGTGCCTTCCAATCAATTATGTTTGAGGCCATGTTAGATACAAGGCCTAAGCTATGCATATCCTTTCTCACCACTCTCTTAAGGTTATCTTAGGTCTGCCCCTAGCTCTTCTAGTTCCTTCAATTTGGATTATATCATTTCTCTATACAGGGGCATTTATAGGTCTCTGTTGAACGCGATCATGCCGCCTTAAACGACTTTCTCAAAACTTATCACTTATGGGAGCAACTCCTAGACCAACTTCATCATCACAAAAAGACCCATAATATTCCAGTGGTCAGCAGCAACAAAAGTCTTTGACAATTTTCAAGATTTCATGCATCTTTTCTTTTATTACTGATTTGCACTAGCAAGCATGAATCAGCCATGATCATTTCCTTCATGGCCACTGATTCTCTACAGTGAAACACAAATTTGCAGAAAAGAACATTACATCAAATAAAGAAACTTTAATGTGGGGTTATAGCTAGGTGAAGGAGCAAGGAAGATATGAGAAACAGAGGCCAGATCTTGGCAGAGGAATGAAGCCTTAAACCCTTCCATTCGTTTCATCATATCATAGTAAGGATTCCTGAGAAAACTACCCGTCTTTGGATTCTCCTCAAAAGCATGAAGTACATGACAACTAAACAACTAATTTTGCCTTTGTTGTTGATTGAGATTTCTGATGCAATTTGGCTTGAATTATGTCTACAAAGCTTGAGATTATATGAGCTACTTCTGTCCTTCCAACTCCTTCTGGCCTCTTTGCCCTGTTATGCATACATTTTAGAATGAGTTTCACATTCCATGAAACATTGAAACCTAACTGCTTCAGGAAAATAAATAATGTGGCTTCTTTTCATCGATGCTGTCTGATTTCAACCTTATATGATATAAATATGGAACAAGGATGTGCAAGATATCAAGAGGTACTCCATTGTGGGATTTCCTCCCTGCAATAATATCCTACCCTTATGGTTTCGGATTGACAGCTCATGGGAACAAGCACTGTAGATGATTCTATTACTTATTGTATTGACCAAATATATTTCTTGGTATTTAGTTTGATCTCTACCGGGGGGTTGGGAAGCTATAGTTTATGTATAACTGCTGTATATTGTTGCTGCATAGCTCTTTCTCATTCATTTCGACAGTTTCTGTCCCATTTCATAAAAAATCGTTACTTTTCTGTCTTCTCAGATGATTGAGCGTTTTAATGGCCGACTACCTGGATATGTGGGCTCTGGAAATGATAGGTTTTCATTTAGCCATGTTGAGGATGTGGTTGATGGACACATAGCTGCGATGCACAAAGGTCGATTGGGGGAGAGATACCTTCTTACAGGAGAAAATGCTTCTTTTGTGCATGTTTTCGATGTGGCTGCTATTGTCACCAATACACAAAGGCCTCAATTTCATATCCCTATGTGGATGGTGGAGGTTTATGGATGGGTATCTATCCTGGTTTCTCGAGTCACTGGAAAGCTGCCTCTAATCAGCCCTCCGGTATGCTGCCTACTTCTTGGTCCTCTTTAATAGTACTTTTGTCAGTTGAGTCTGCCACATTGTTATGTGATTAAAAAGTAATTTGATCTCAAATCCAAGATCTCCTGATCAAAAATCAAAACGTTGACCTTTTCTGAAGTCAAGTAAGGACAATCTATATCCAGTCTAAAATCCGGTGTTGTATGATCAAAGTTGGTTTTGTTGACCTAGAATATTTATCTGTTGAAAGTAGAAACCCATGCATGGGTGTGTCGTAGCTCTGGCTTCCATCAGGAGCCTTTACTAGGTTGTTTATGGTTGGTAGTCCTGATATCTGATGTTGAATCTTTTGATGGTATTCTCCATGGCTGTTAAGGCATCACCTAGGAATTCAAGCACCTGGTCTCCTTGTTGTCTTTGGATTCAGACTGACTTGTTGGGATTTTTTGGCAGACGGTGTATGTTATGAGACATCAATGGGCATATTCTTGTGAGAAGGCAAGATTGGAGCTGGGTTATAACCCTAGAAGCTTGAAAGATGGTCTTGTGGAGGTACTTTCACGCCTAAAGAGCTCGGGTTCGATTAACTACTGAGAAAGACCATTCCCAATCTGTGTTAAAAGGCTTGCTGACAATTGTTCTGCTGCGTCCACAAGCCACAAATGGTGCACTTCCATGGAATTGTCTTCTATCTCCTCTGTAAATCATGCATTTACTTTGTCCTTGATGCCTTCTTGTGTTTGCAATGTATTTTGAATGACTTATTTGCAATGAGCAAGATAGATGTATACAACTACTTACAAATCAGGCAGGTTGAAAGATACTGAACAGGTCTAGCGGGATAATTCCCCTTCTAATGGTTTATGTTTCTTTACCTCAACTTACTCTGTTCTTCATGGTTTTCTGAGTATGGTCTTCAACACTGGCGTACAGGTCTGTGATAATGATTAATGACTGATTAATCATGTTTATCTGCAGACAAACTCAAGACTCATTCATCTATTATGGTGCAATAATATTTTTAATCATTTATAATGTTATATTGGGTACCATTAATAAACAACTTCCCCTGTTTCTCCTTTTTGGTTTGCTCATATATATTTTTTGTTTATCCAATAAACATATGTGCAATTACTTATTAAGTTATTTCTTAGTATATGTATAATTTATTATTCAAACTATAATGCGTAATATTTTCTGATATATAAAGGCCTCCATTTATACATTATATTAATTGGTAATTTATAGCAATGCTTAATACACAGTATTAATACTTAAAAAAAAAGGAAAAAGAAGAAGATTCCCTAAGGCTTTGTTTGTTTGCAAAGGTGAGGTGGGAAAAAAGGGTTGGGAAATAAAAACACTTGGGTCCCATGTGTATTGGGGTGAGGAAAAAAGAAAGGAAAGGAAAGGGTTTTGTGGAAAAGTGATAGGGGTGGATCTCACTTTTTACTTTTCCCAACTTTCCCCAACCCTCAATATGTGGGGTTTTAAATGCCATGGGGTGGGAAAGTGGGTGCCGGGGGGTTTTTTTGTATCAAGGAAACTTGTTTCCCACTTTTCCACCCCAAGCAACCAAACAATCTACCATTTTGGGATTTAAGGGAAAAAGTAAGAAATCTACACTCTTTTCAAGAATTTTTCCACCCCTTTTTTTTCACCCCACCTTTATTCCAGCAAACAAACGCAGCCTAATGTTCTTCGGTGTATTAAATCGTTACTGATTAGTAAAGCCAAAAAACTTTTAGTCAAAAGCCAGGCTTATAAGTAATTGGTTTTCATAAGCCAGGTATGATCTCATTTGTAAATGATTTGTTGGGGTACATACATCTAAGAGTTAATTTTTGTCAACAAAACCAATTCCTTGAATAGAATTCTCCTATTGCTGAATAGCACCTCATCTTCTTCTATCCTTACTATTCCAGGCAAAACCTGTTACATTATTTTCATAAGATCAAGCTTAGAGATAGACATTCTTTGGTGAGTGTTGACAACCCTCAACTTGGGAAAGGGCCTAGCAAGTGAAAACTTTTTTTGTCTGCTTTTGAAATAATCTTTCTAGCCAAAATCTTCCTGAAGTAACGGTCAGAAAAGAAGAATGAAGCCTTTGTTTTCCTCCCTGGAGTCCCTGCTATTGTCTGTTCTTTATCTTATCTCTTCTAACCCTGTCAAATCTTTCTACATCCATCACTAATCCTCCTCTGGGGGGCAAATATGTAGAATCTAGTAGGTCGGGCTGAATATGCGGAGCAAACGGGTACCCTGTGTGATTTTTGAAGATTGAAAGTGTGTGTCTTTTCCAGAAAGAATATGGTAAGCTTTATCCTCCCCTGGTTTCTGCTGCAGCCGCATTCTTGACTTTCAGAGCTTGCTATTTATGGTAGTTACGTACTAACCCACCCACTTACTATTACCTTATTTGGCTATTTTCATACTTTTCGAGCTCTGAACAAAGCTCTTTTTCATTTCGACCTTGTTGGTCGCCTGCATTTCCATACGCTTTTGCTATTCTTGGGTTTTTTATCAATACTTGCTGCTTCTATTTCCTTCTTCTTGTATCATGTCTTGCTTGTTTTTCCATTCTCAGGCGTTACAATGATGAGGGCGGCAACAATCCTCCTCACCATGACAGAAATCCACGAGACCCTCATTGCCGAGAAATCCACGTCTCCTTGGAGACTGGCAAAAAAACAAGACTACCCTCCGGAAAGAATATTGTATGGATATGCTTTGGGTTTTCCTCCCATCTCTATGGCCTTCCTTTGTGGATCCCTGGCTGAATTCTGGAAAGAGATGGGTGTTCTATCTGTTGTTTGCGGTGGTCGCGATATGATTCGAGCCATGTTCTCCTCACATGAACTAAGGAGCAAGGTGCTCTCCTTGTCACCCTGGTGGGTCGGCAACCATCTTATGCATTTGTCCGTAGAACCCTCCCCGGAGAATAGGAAAAAAGGCATGCTACCCCCGATCACGATTTGGATACAACTCTGGGATGTCAGACCAGATTGTTTTGCTTTCGAACAATGCTTCAATGCAGCATCTCGCATTTGGGAAAGTACTGGATGTTCAGCTAAACTTCCTTGACCTAGGATTACCTATCAACTGTGCAAGATGAAGGTACTATTAGACGCTAATCTGCCTGTTAGAACTACAACCTCCATCAAGAATATGAAAGGAGAATGGTTTAGCCTCAAGATTCTTCATGAGTTGTTGTTTTTATGCACCAGTTGTGGCAAGCTTACACATGAAGCAAATTTCTGTAATTTGTATGAAGAATTTAACGTTTCAAATTTGGTTTCGAGCTCTGCTGATGCGTACCTTAATGTAACCACTGACCCTATTAGAAGGGGGGTCCCGACCCAGGGAGGACGAAGAGCCCCAGATTTCTTACAATCCTTGATTCCGAATAATGCTGGAATCCAGCACTTGTCGACGAGACCGCTGCAAGTTATGGATGAAGAGTTCGTTGATACATTCAGTGAGACATCCCCTATTACTGGAGACTCTTCCTCAGCCGATTCTTTTCAAAATGTCCAACAAAAGGAAATGGGTATTGTTAACTCTACTCCCAACACCGACTATGCCACTTTAATGCGAGATTCATTTGAAAAAGTTCAACTGGGAAAAAATACTGCTTTGTCGACAGATCAAGAGCTGTTCGCTGAGTTGATTCGCATGAAGGAAAATGTTAAAATGATTGTTGAAACTGATGACTACGCTACTGATGTGCTGCTATCCCATTGTATGAATGGCACGAAGGATTTTCCTCAGCTCCTGATGGCCTGAAGGACATACCTCATCCATGTAATTTTACCACTGTTGAAGCCGGAACACAAGATCTTCCAGCTCTACTTGTCCACGCGATTGAAGGCACTTCTGAAGGGAACTCTGAAAAGATTAGGGAAAAAATGAAGGAAAAAATCCTAGCTGACCCATCGGAAAAGAACCTGCTTGAAATGTTGAACTTTCAATCTGGAGGCGAGAACAGCAACTTCCAAATTGTTAATATTCAAACCATTAACGTGAATAATGCTCCAAAAATATAGAAAGATCTAAATGAGGAAAAGCCTTTTGGAGGTGCTAGTAATGAAGGAGTTATTGGTGGACTCTCGTCGGATGTGGAGGATGCCCGTACCCAGAGTCGCAAACATCTTCAAATGGCACCTCCTTTGGATAATCCCACCCCTCTTGACTCCTTTCTGCTGGCTTTAAACTCCCTTCTCGCAGCTTCACCGGATCCTGTGGCACAATTTCTCATCTTCTAGGAGGATATGAAAGCTCGTCATTTCAATCTATTTGGATTCACTCCGGGTGACTCAATGTTTGCTCCAAACTTTCAGACGGCCAACTTGGGATCCACTGCGTTTGCCCCCCAGGTCCTTCCTTACCATCGATACTCTGAATTCATTGAACTATGCTTTACCTTCTACATTTATGTTATGGCTATTCTCTTTTGGGGATACAAAAAACAAAAGAATCGTGGTTACTAATTGTCTGCCTAAATTTGTTTTCTAATTTTCTTAGCTTGCCACACAATCCTAAGCGGTGGATTCTTTCTTTTGTGAAAATATCTTGCCTTCAGCTTATCTTGTAAAGTGGGTTTGGCCATTTTCACACCTACTATACCTTTGTTTGAAGAAATCCACTTCTTCTTTTTTAAATATAGTTGTTGTTTTTCTTTGATTCTAATATACTTTTGCTTGGGCTGACGTGCTCTCTCTTTGTGTTGGTTTCCTCCTTTAATATTGTTGATGCCGTGTCTCTTTTTGAACTTGATAATGTGCTAGGCGTTTGTTATACCCTTGGTTGTATTCTTCTTAGGATCCTTGCTTGTTTTTTATCCATTTCGTTTGATCTCAGTGTTATTTCCTTCTATTTGTTTAATAATGCTTAGCATGTGAACCTTGGTTTTATTATACTGATAGGCTATTGATTGATTTTTGTTGTCTCCTTCTCCTTTTCTTCCTTTTCTCCTTTCCTCGGTGTTATTATGAAGATCATTTCTTGGAATATCAGAGGAATCAATGGGAAATTCTCTCTTCAATGTCTCCACAAATTGCTTGAAAAATATAATCCTGAAATACAAAATGCTCGAATCATGCCAAGCTGTTTGACTCCCATAAATACATCTTCAAAAATTTCGCCTCTACCTCCTTTTGCAATAGTAGGGGACTAAAAGGCCTCAAAGGAGGAATTTGGGTCCTTTCTAGATTCTAGATGCAAATATCTATTGTTAAAAAGGAGGATGGACTGTTGGCTTTTAGATGTGAGGACAGGACACCTTGGATTATCATCTTCATTTACGCTCCACCAACCTACTCTAAGCATAAATCGTTCTGGATTAACTTGTCTAACTTTATTCATAATCTAGATCTACCTTTCATGGTTATAGGGGATTTTAATGAAGTTCTCTCAAGTAATGGAAAGCTGGGAAATGGTTTCAAACCTCCACCATCACAACCTTTCCTTCTTGACCTTACCTCATCCTCATCCCTGTCGGAAATTTCTGCTCCGGGGAACTACTTTACTTGGAGTAACAAACAGAAACCCCAACCCTAGTTAAAGAAAAATTGGATTACATTCTTGGGAATCCGAGGTGGATCTCTACGTCCCTGGAGCAAGGGTAGAAAAATTACCGGCAACTTGCTCCAACCACAACCCAATGCTACTGACGGCTAATACTTCTCACTCTCGGGGCAAAAGGCTTTTTCACTACCAGATTGCATGGCACTTACACCCTCAATTTTCAAATGCGGTTAAGCACGCGTGGGAGGCAAGTGAAGGCGAAGCTTTGGAAGGTAAGTTGGCCAATCTTTCTCGTTTTCTTCAGAACTGGAACAAAATCGAGTCCGGGAACATCTCTTAGTTATTTTGGAATGTCTCTAAGGAAATTGACATGTTGGAGTCGGGCCCAAACCCCGATTGGGGAGCAATTACAGGAAGAAAAAAAAACATTCTCTCCTGGGCTCTTAATGCCGAGGAACTCTTCTGGTTACAAAAACCCAAAAACTCTTTTCTTTTGGAGGGGGATAGAAATACCCGTTTCTATCATCTGACCTCCAAAATTCAATCTTTCAAAAGAAAATTTAATTTCATAAATTCCAATGGCTCCACCATTTCCCAACCATCTGAAATTGCACAAGCCTTCATTGATTACATGAAAAAACTTTACACCACCTCCAACCCGCTCGATACCTCATTTGTAGAATCCCTCTTCCCACCCCTTGATTCTACAAGACTTCAGACTTTGGCTAACCCTCCCTCAACGGAAGGAATCAGGCGGTTGTGTTTTCCTTGGGACCTTATAAAGCCCCTGGTGCTGAAGGGTTTAATGCGTGTTTTTATCAGAAGTACTGGGATCTAATTTGTAAAGACATTTATAGCTTTGTAATATCATTTTTCACTCATCAAACTTTGCCTTGGGGGGTCAATCACACCCTCCTCTGTTTCATCCCAAAAAAAAAAAAATGCTTCTGAAATCCCGGATTTTAGACCAATAAGCCTATGCAATGTCAGCTATAAAATTTTGGCTAAAATCCTTGTAGTTAGATTAAAAACTTTGCTACTACCTTCCTTTATTTATCCGCTCCAGGGGGCCTTTGTTCCAAGGAGGCAAATTTCTGATAATATTTCACTTGCACATGAAATTTTTCATTTTATGTCTCATACCAAAGGCAAGACGGGATATGTTGTTTTGAAACTAGACATGTCTAAGGCCTATGACCGTGTAGAATGGCAGGTTATTAGCAGGATCTTCTCTTTCTTAGGCTTCAACCAAAAATGGTGTGGTCTGGTGAATAAATTAATGTCGATAACCTCATTCTCCATCAAACTGAATGGAACCCCACATCATTGGTTCACTGGTACTAGAGGAATTAGACAAGGATGTCCCTCAAGTCCCTACCTTTTTCTTTTAATCATGGAGATTCTATCTAGATTACTCAATGAATACAGAAGATTAGACCTCTTCAGAGGAATCAAAGTGGCTAGAAATGCACCAAAAATTTATCACCTATTTTTTGCAGATGATACATTTATCTTTTGTCGTGAGGAAAAAGAGGATATTTTATCTATCAAAGCGGCTCTGGAAACTATTCTCTGACATTACAGGGCAAGAAGTTATTCTTCAAAAAAGTGGTGCTTTTTTTAGCAGGAATGTCGGACAACAACTTCGACCACAATTATTGTCCCTCCTAGGGGTCAACGAATTGAAAAAGGAGGATCATAGCCCTGGAGGAGCATTTGTAGTATTCTTCCACCTCTGCAACAAATGGTAAGACGACAAATTGGAAATGGCACTAACACCTCCTTTTGGTATGATCCATGGCACCAACAATCTACCACCATTGCAGAACAAAATCCTGAGAAGGAAATATGGGACACTAAAGCCACTGTAGCACAAATGTTGCAAAATGTTCAGACAAACAGGGAGTATCTCTCTTCTCTCCACAACTACAATCAAATTTTTAATAACCTCAATCTTTCTTCTACAGATGATAAATGGGTTTTGGCGATCTCTTCAACGGGGCAATTCACAGCCAAAGCGTTGATGAAATATAACCAATCAATTATAACAGAATCCTCAACATGGTGGAGATTCTTTTGGAAATTACTAGTCCACCCAAAATTTAAATGTTTCTTTTGGCGCTTACTGAATTCAGGACTACTGGTGAAAGTCGTCCTCTCACAATGGCTGGCGGTGAACCCAACATGCGGGCTCTATGGAAAAACAAATGAAACCATATGGCATCTGTTTATTTCTTGTGAATGGACCAAGAGGATCTGGGCGGCTGGAAGACTTGGACTTAGAACTGAATCAATAGTAGAAAGCTCAATTACGAATTGGGGCATTACGATCTTAAACAATACTCAGTTGGACTACACAACAAAGCGGTGGTGTCTCTCCGTTTTCATTATTACATGCTACTTTGAATGGGTAGAAAGAAATAATTTAGTTTTCAAAAAACAATCACCAAATCCATACAGAGTCCTCACAAACATCAACACATGGATACATAGTTTACAATGGAAAATGGCTTTGTGGACTCAGTGGCTGAATCAAATCAGAACACTATTATTTCTCTCCAAAGACCACTAATAAAGTAAATGTGACTTGTAATACTAATTTTAGAATTTTATTGTGTGCAGAGGTACATCACAAATCTCTAGGAGAATCCACATGGAGCGTGGGGACTATTGCAGAAGCAGATGAAGCAGACCTGCTAAAGCTAGGCAATGGAAGGAAAAATGATGGGGATGAAATAGAGGCAGCTTTCATGGCAATTTGGGAGGACTTGTAGCAAGCAAAAAAATCTCAATTCTGCATCAAAGAAATATGGTGCAATCAGCCGATAGTAGTACGATTACTATCTAACCAGATCAGTCCATATGGCCACTCATTCATACCCCAATTTTGGTTAAAATTCTTCTTGAGATAAGTAGTATCTCGGTCTGTAACTTTAAATCCCCCACCCTTCTACAAACTTTAACTACGGACATACATAGTAATAGGTTAAGTTCTTTCCCTAAAAATCCGGCCGATGGGCCTATCCGGATAACATGTTGTAACCGTTCAAACTACCTTTAAGTATTTTATATTTTCTTATGATAAAAAAAAATGATTTGTTGGGTAGTAGTCTTCATCAATTTAGAGGGGAAATCTTTCTTTGTTTTCATGCAGGCAAGCTTTAAAGTATCAATATCAAGCATTGTATCAGGTGATTTTAATATATGTACCTTCCCATATCAAGTAATGTATGGTAGTGGCTAACACATGTTAGTGTAATGCAATTATGTGCTAATTAAAACACCCCTCCCCCCCCCCCCCCCAAAAAAAAAAAAAAAAAATGAAAGAGACATCGATTTATATCGCATTTATATTGTTTCGATTGTATCCAATATGAACATGTACTAAATAGTATCTAGTATCGTAGGATACTTTAAATCTTGTGTGGTATCTCCCATGCAGCTCTTGGACCATGAAATATGAGTTTTTTAGGTCCAATAACTGTGATTTCTCATCACCATAGCTTAAAGAAAACTTAATCTTAAGATTTTCGTCTGAGTTTTAACATTTTGCTAAATGCACACAGGAAACAATAATCTGTAAATTTTAGTTGAAATCAAACTAAAGAGCTAATACCCAAGGAAAACAATATCTTCTTGCACAATCAATGCCATTTTGGTAGACATGTTGATCTTTGTGTTGTGGGCTGATTATGTCCTAAACACAGAAGACATGACTGGATTCTTAAAATTAAATTGTCGTGTCTCACATTTTTGTTTACCATCTTTGGAGCAAAAGGGTTTCAAGAGGAAGAGGCATATATTGGGTGGGGACTGGGGACTGGGGACTGGGGAGTGGAAGAAAATCTAAGATCTTCCCTGGCTTTCATGGTCTATTCCCTCAACCAATGGTGTGAATTTTATCCCCTGCTTCAAGCACAATATAGTTTTAGGTATTCTCTCCTCCTGCATCTTCCTATGGATTCAAAATTTTGAACTTTGAGAGTAATTTCCCTCAAATGCATACATTAATATAATGATTCCTCAATCTCAATCCCAAATTCACAAATATTTTCTGTATGCATTCACAAGACCAAAACAAAAGAATATAATGATTTACATTCAGCCAAATACATATAATGATTTATACCCCTACTATTTTCCAATATAGGTTCTTCAAATGCCTAATGAAGAATCTTGATGATTTCTGCTGCTGGCTTATCTGCTACATACTGTAACCTGTCCTGTTTGCTACCTTAACTGTATAAAGAAAGATTTGCTAGAATTTGACTCGGAAGCACACCTAAAGATCAGTTTTTACAAGTCTACATGTCTTGCTGAACTAACAGCAGTACGAGCTATTATCTGAAATGAGTTTCCACCATCTACAAGTTGCAGCTGTTCTGACTCCTTATCCTTCGTTTTCGACTTCATCAAAAGCATAGCTCAGAATCAAGACAATGTCTAACATAAGTTGGGATGCAAATGTGAGAACTCGATTTTGGTCTTTACTTGTATCCCCTTCAAAATGAAAAGAATTGGTATAGAAGGAACAGAGAAATGAGCTTTCTCAGTTTATACAACATCGGTGGAAGCAACCGACTTGATCGAGTTGGAGCTAGAAAGCCCTCCATTATGAGCATATGTCAGCAAACTCTTAACTACAAGGTTGAATTTCCTTCTGTAAGTTGGGAACTTTGATATAGCTGTAGCAATTCCTATTAACCTGTCAACAAATCCATCCATGAGTGGATTTACTTAATTAATATAGATGAGGAAGACAAAGTAAAGAAATTTATCCTTAGTTTAATAAAATATCCAAAGAAATTCTTCTGTTTGATATGCAGTAGAGCCCCAGACATCCAGACTGGGATAAACTGATATTAACTTAAACTGCATATTACCAAAAATATCTGAAAAGTTATTTCTGGTGATATGTCACAGCATTTGATTTTACCCTAAAAAGAAAGTCCACAGCATTTGTTTGTACATTTTGGTTAGGAAGATTGGAGATTCCCTTCCAATTCAGGTTCAAGATTTCATTTCATCTTGAAATTTCAGCCACCTCAATACTACCGAAACCTTGCATCAAATCATGCCGAAACTTAGTACAAATTCTGCCAAGTTTTGGTGGGGTTTATGCATTTTATTAGTCTGGTTCTTTTGACAACCTATTTTAGGATCTATAAACACATATCCTTCGTTAGTTTGGTTAATAAACAACCCACAGTAATCTTTTGGGTTCACACTCTTGTTTGTGTCGATGCAGTCATATTTGAATGTATTTTCACACATCTAAACATTCTTGAAATACACTTTCATGGAAACCCTATTGGATTGAGCTATATTAACTATTAACAAGTTTAAATGATCATATTGCAAAAATAGCTACCTAAATAGGTGTTTTGTTTTCACCCTTGATTGGCAATGAACTGTTGAATCCTCACATATAATTCTCAAGATTGTAATCAAAATTTCTGAGATTTCAGACCAAAATGTCAAATTCCAGTCAACCAATCAACTTTGTTTCGCAGCTGTTTCTGATGCTTTGTTTCAGTGACCTCGATACATCTGAAATCTTACAAAATTCTGCAAGATTTTAATCCATCCTTCCAACACCACCACCCCACCCAAACCAAAGGGGGGAAAAAAGGAAGCAAACCATCCCACCCAATAAACAATCCCCTCATCATGAAGAAGGTTGGATATAGGTAAACAAAAGCTTCATTAATTTTTTCCCCTTTTTTTGTTGGTTTTCCTATTTTGAGGTGCGTTGTTTGAGGAGAAGTTTTATGGAGTGGCTGCATAATTGTTCTAGTCAGGGCTTTATCTGTACTTTCAGAAGCAAAATTGGTTTCAGGCATGTACATATCTAGTTCAATGTTTGAGTAGGTTATGATTTTCACGTCCCTTTGCGATAACAATGCTCTTACCTAAGAAAACTAAAAAAGTGTCCCCTGTAGTCAGGAATGCAACTATTATGGGGATACTTTGATTTTTCCATTTACTTAAAACAGATAGCAACATAACCAAAATAGATAGAGAACAAAGTCCATACCTGCGGCCTATGCCTTCAATTTGAGCTGCTCTGAGGCGATCATGAGGAACCACAGAACCATTTTCCCAAGCTTCTGTGCGTTTGGTATCTCTACCAAAGAGCACAACCTTCTCCAGAAATCTGACCTCACCCTGATCCATGTTTATGATTTTGATCTGCTCCTTTAAGACCATGATAGGATGGAAGAACCACTCCACCAACCGGTCCTGAGGTCGATTCAGATGGTTGACTTCAACACCATCAAGCATCAATAAACCACCCGATCCAAACTTGATAGAGTGGAGGAGAAAATGCAGTAATGAATAAGAAGGCAAACCGTCTCCAATTATGGGTTTTTCGTCACTGTATTTCATCTTCAACCATTGATCAAGGTCAGCTACTGTTATGGCATTGGCATCCAACAGTTCCCTACCCCTGATTTCACAAGACTTCATCATGTTGTTCCATATCTGTTTAAATTGTTGATAAAAATTAGAGTGCATCTTCATTCATCTCAGATACTGAATCTACAAAAAGAAATAAACAAGAGAAAAACAACTACGAAGAGAGAAAAGAGCTGTAGGGAAAAGCAATTACATCTTGAGTTATGCGTAAAAAAATTAAGCTTAACCTGGTTGCCCTGTTTATCTCTAGAAGTTAATTCTATGGTTGCCTCACTGGACACAATAGCTTCCTTTCCAACCAAAACTAAAAAGTACAAGTTGCTAGTGAAAAACTCTCAGTTCCTAGATTCTCACATGGGCTTTGCAATATAGAGATTTTGACATGTAAAAATTGGGGCTTCTTTGATCATTTGAAAAAGCCATCACCAAAAAGTAAAGCTAATATTCCAATTGAGTCAATGAGAAACATTTTCACCAAAAAAGAGTCAATGAGAAAATATGTGCTTCATGCTCTTCATTATAAAGCAACAAGTGAAAAAACAGTAGTCCAGCTTTAAGGGCATGGCCAAAGCTCATTTTCATTTTGAGAAACGATCAATACACAGACTGTAAATAGTTAGGCAGCAAAATTTTGATCAGCTTCTATTATTTGAGAGATAAATTGATGATGGATGTTACCATAGTCATCTTTAACCTGATAAATTCCAGTCTTCAAAATAAATGGAGAAAATTTAGGATAAAATTCATTTATAGAGTTCAGTAATACCAAGGCTGTTAGAAAATCTATTGTTAAGGAAATTTTCAAAAAGGCAATGCCCATAGTAACTGGTTGCAAATATATATAACTGTATTCTAGAATATTTCTTTAACAAATTGTCACATTGAGTGCCTAATTATGAGTCTGGACACAAATTGGCAATTTTAAGTGCCTTACAAACCAACAAAAGAACTAAATTCTGATGAAGTTCTAAACAAGATGGAGTAGTTTGTTTTAGTCTTTCATTCAAAATTATTTTTAAACACCAGAATCCTGGATACTAAATTATGAGATTAGTGCCAGAAAAGGAAAGGGATCAACATGATGTCACGGCATTAATACAAACCTGCACCATTTTCACTTCTTGTATTGCCTCTCTGACAGATCTTGATGAACTTAAGCTTGCCACAAGTATTGCAGGTGCTTCTGTAGAAATAGAGATGAATTTATTTCTTGGTACATGACTTCCTCCAACAGAAAACTCTGCTGAGTGTGGAACTCTCTTCTTCCGATACTGGGGCCTGGCTGTGATAAATTTGATGGCTATGATTAGGTATGGATGAACAAGGGATAGAACTCATATATGATTAAGTCCCAAACAACATGTTTATGAAAAAGAGAGAGAGAGAGAGAGAGAGAGAGAGCGAAAATACTTTGGCAGAATGGACCCCTCTCTTAGATATAGCCAGTCATTTGTGTACTCATCAAACTCTGCAACCATGGCAATTATATAAGCTGCACCTCTCCTGAAAGATCTCTCCTGCATCAACATGAGAATAGATGGCTTCGGTTATTTATTTATTTCTCCTCAAAAAAGAGGCCAGATTGGGAGAAGGGAAAGTGCCAAGTGAACCTGATACACTATTGCAGATCCATATAGTCCAATGAAAATGCTGGAGAAAATAGAAAACACGACACTCCCGATGACGATTAATGGCCATAGAAGGATCGTTAAACCAGCAATGGGGATACAGGCTGTTTCAAAGAATGGACCTTCTCGGGTAACTAGATCATGTAGCAAACGATGCCAGCCCTTGAAAAGCATTAATGGACTTTTTACAATTGCAATTGCAGTGTAAAGAGGAATTTCCACTATTAATCCCATCAGTGCAACCAAAATACACGCCGGCACATGTATCAGCCTGCAGAACAGTTTATTGGGTTAAAATTTTAATTGGATTCACATAGCAGTAGCAGTAAATTTTTGCATTTGTATTCTACATAGGCTTTTTGCAGTTCTCATTATACTAAGCAATAGCCTAGTGTTTCTCTTCTGGTAGTTTTCTTTTCATGGGGAAAAATTATAAGCAAATTCAAAGAAGCCTACCATAGTACAGATAATGTGAAAACAGCAACAAGAGAGAGAACCAGTAAAGGGCATGATTGCATAAAACATGTATTTTCCCAGTTTTGTTGGCCCTTATAATTAACTCAAAGCAAGTTGCAGGATTCTATTATCTTTATATACTGTAAGGCTGGCTATCTGTTGTTCTTTTCACTTGAATTCTGTTAGATTGTCTCTTTTCTGCCTAGAAACATCAACAGCTGAAGTATCAAATCTCTTTTCTTCTCAGGAAAATTAATAGCTCCTACCTCAGAGTTTGAGTATCATCAGAACTTGCATTCGCTTCTCGTATCTCTTTCAAGTAAGCAGGGTACGAATGGTAGCAAACGTCTGCAAAATCGCGAACCGCAGTACAACTCCCTTTGATTGTATCCCAGGTTCCATCCTATAGTTTTGTGGGAAAAAACGAAATTGAATCCAAATAAATCATGGGTTATTGTTGAATCATTAGAATCAAATATAAAAAATATAAAAACAGATTCAGTATTGTGGTACAACCAGATAACAGATTCAGAATTTACCACAATACAGTGTGCAAGCTTCTTCAATTCGGTTTCTTGCCTGAAGGCCTCAAAAGTCGATACCCAGGGCGTGAAAAACCCATAACACACACCGATTACAACACTCCCAGCAATGCTGAGGCCTAACCAAATACCAAATAATGCAGGCAAAGCGATGAGAAAAGCAATCTTGAGTGGTACATCGAACCCGTCAGTCCTGCATATCACGAATTTGAAGAAATGAAACTTCTAAAATAAATCTCAAAATCCAAACAGAAATTCAAAGAAATGCTACTGAAGCCACACTAACTTGATAATGGTATCGATAGTCCAGTAAACATGAGCAGGGAATAAACCCAGTATCACCCCGAGGTTTCCAAGTATGAATATCGGTCCAGCAACAGGACCCACCAATAATCCTGAAGCAGAAACTCATGGAATCAAAACAAATACCAAAATAAAACAGAGATTTGAGTTCTGGGCAGAAGAAAAGTACCTTTGAGAGCACCAAGAAAGACTGCAGAGCAGAAGGCAAAGATGACATAGCTGATCTTCAAGCATGGTTTCATGGGGTTTGACATCTCAATCCAGAAAAGGTCATAGAGAAACAAGTGTGAAGGCAAACGTGGACCATTAAAATGATTTTGGTTCAAACAAATTGGGAATTTGTTAGTATATATATGTGTAGATAAATATATTATGCGTAAAGGCAAGCCCTGACGGCCTTGAAGCGCAAGTCATTTGAACCGTGCAAGCCACAATCCACGGGTCACAATAACTCTAAATCATTTTCTTTCTACTAAATGAATAACTCATAAACTCTTCACAAAACAAAGGGGAGAGAAGACAAGCAATGACCATATAAAAGGGGAAAGGAAGAAAAAAAATGTCTCAGGTCAACCTCAAAATTTTTGTGGACGTGCCTTGGACGCAGCCGATAACAACTAACAAGTAAGACTAAGAAGATCTCATGTTCGAACTTTCGTCCCTTCAAAAGACGATATAAGGGAGGAGACAGGCACCAACATGATTCGAAAAGTTAGTTAAACACTAAGACAATAAACAAGAAAAAAAAAATTACCCACATCAACTTCAAAATTTTTGTGGATATGCTTCTGACACAGCGATAACAACCTTAAATATAAAGATAGTAAAACTAAAGCAGATTGATGTTCGAACTTTCATCCCCCCACACTCCATCCTCTGGGTCTATAGGGTTTGGCTTGGATGCTGCATAATTAATGCGCAACACCTACAACCTACAATTGAGATTAGGCATCTCCGTGTTCGCATTAATTGTGCAATCCTAAAGCACGCGGTCTATCACCGCCAGGACGAGTTGATAATAAAAGAAAATTCAATTTCCAAGAGAAATAATAAATCAATTTCAAGGAAAGGAAGTAGAAATTATTGTTCTTCTCTTTGTGGTTGCATATGCAAGCTTTGGCATCCAGATCAGAATGGTGGATGATATTGATATATAATAGTTTTTCTGTTATAATACCAACCAGGGTTGATTGAAAGCATAATTTAATTTTGAGAATATGATATTTACCCTCCTCCCTCTTAACCATACTTAATGCTAAAGAACTCACTTCATTAATTAGAAAATGACATTCTCCTTTAAAGTACAAATTTGTCTTTCAAAATTATGGTAGAACTAACAAATTGTGTTGGGGTTAGAAGTGTTGGCTTGATGGTGAGTATCCGTTTTGGTCTACCCTAACAAGGCCTAGCTTCAAAATTATAGGTTCGAAGGTTGATTACGATCGAATCAAGATTGAATGTTTGACCTAGTCTAACTTACTATTACAATATTACAAGATGTTTTGAATAAATATAGAACAATAATACAGAATTAAAGTTAAGCATTCAACCTAATTTATCATGATCTCAACAATTAGGGTTAGACTAGGATATTTAAATTTAAAATCAATCACAATGATGTCTAGGTCAAAATGGAGGATGATATAACTTTCTAATTTAAAATAATGGTGTTTGACATTAGCCCATAAGTGAAGAGGGGGAAGCCATTTTTGAATATCAAGTGTTAGTCTTCGGGATAAAGTAATTATAAGTTGTAATTGAATATTTGCCAGTTATAATATGTTTGAGCTAGACGTTTGTTGACCATCTAGGTCTAATATATTATACTATAATATCAAATTTCATACCTTAAAAATAAATAAATAAACTATGAATAGCAAATACTTGGCGTGAAGTTTTCTAAAACTAAAAATGCATCTTAATTATAAAATATTGACACTTTTTAAGTTATTATTAGTTTTTTTGTTATTAATTTTCATTCTCAAATGTGTTCTAATAAAAAAATATTAAAAATAGATTTTCTAAAAAAGATAAAAATTATGAGATGAGAAATAAGATTGGTAAGTGAGTTTTTCTTTCTTTTTTTTTGGTTACCTGACCCAAAGAAGAAAATATTTTCTAAATAGTCATTAATTGATTTATATTATGGAATTTGTAAAACTCCATTTCCTATTAATATTGTTTTTGTTTTAGAAAACAAGTTAATGCCCAAAAAAATGTTTCTCCTTCCAATAACACTCAAAATTATTTCTCATGTTTTACAAAACAACAAGACTAAATTAATTATCAAACGGATTCAAAAATTTGTATTATTAATCAAACTTCTATTATTTAGTCGTAGTTAGACCTAATTGATCATAACAAGATTCTATTAAACAAGTGATCCTAGAACCTTCTTGGAGAGCCTCACAGTCAAGCATCAATTTTAAGTGGACAATAAATAGCTGATAGGAACTGGTTTCATTCCTTTGGAATAATTCCTTTTTTTTTTTTTTTTTGGAATAATTGATTCCACCTCTTCTAAATTAAATATCCCCAACTTGATAGAATATGCCATTCAAATAGGGGAATCTCTTGTATTCCATTTTTGAAGTTACTATAATTTTAATTTCTCTAGCTACCAAAAATCAACTTCTGAAAATCTAAATTAAGGCACTGTACATAAAACCCACTTGGGCATTTGAAGTATACATCACTGCATGCATCACTTGTAACTGTAACTTTGTAAATTTTGTATTTTTTTTATTTCTCTGTGTCTGTTGTGAATAGATTATTCATAAACTATAAACTACCAACCATATTAGTGCTGTGCAAAAAACAAAAACCAGGGAAGGATCATTCAAGGTTTTGGTCCACTGGCAGCATTTGAATTATCTGTATTGAAGCTGTAACTAATAATTTGACCAAAATAAACTACTTGTGGATCCATGGCTCCCTAGAATAAATTGTTCTATTAAATGCTCAAAATATCATCAATTTTGTCTGTTTGTAAGGGGTATTTTGGATGTGTTAGGTTAAGATTTATTTTTCTATTTTTTTTTAATAATTACAAGAACTGATTATTAGATAATTGTGTTTTCTTATTTATAAATCCTTTCTACTTGCTCTCTTATCTTGCATCATTCTAGTAAACTAGCTTTTTTAAATTATAAACCCAATTTTAAAATACTTTTAAAATATATTTATCAAATAATTGTTTTCAAATAAAAATAATATTTTAATATTAAAAATATTTAAAAATGATTTTCCCTTGAGCCAACCTTGGAAGATGAAATATTAATTAAACATATATTTGACTTCTTCATTGTCTTTGCTAGTTTGCGCGATGGTTGAATAAAATGAAGAACGTAGAAGGCTGCCTACCACATAGAATGAGTGTGTTTGGATTAGTGAGGCTTGGACTTTGGAGCCTTTATTCATAGCTTTTTGCCTTCCTTTTCTAGTAGTTCCAAATTGAATCAAGTCATTTTTTGAGTTGAAATATTTGAAAATTTTTGTTGTTCTTGGTCATGGCACTTAAAAAATATGATTTTCTTGTAGTGTTTATCATGAATATAGGGGGTTGGAATAAAATATGCCGATCATATATTTAACTTCCAATTCTAGTATTAACCTGTCAAACTGAAAGTTTGATCGATTCAGTTTGGCGAGGGACTGTTTTCAGGTTTGAAGACAGGTTCACATACATCAACTGTACATGCCGCTTAACCAATCTATTAGGTTTTAGGTCATGCCTTCAGTGCATGCATGTCACTCTATCACATTTCATTCTTCATTCATTGTACTCTGCCTCACGTGGACAATCGAACAAGAGCCTTCACTGTTTTCTCGAGCACATTCTACTTGTAGTTCTCACTGTTAGGATTGGATGTCTTATATTTTACAGGTCCATATAATTATAGTTGGGTTGTATTTGTAATTAGATCAACGTTTTGGATCAAGGATAAAGTTATAATTATATGAGAATTAGAGTTTTTAAGTTTTCCTATAAGTAATCTCTGTAGGATACCCTAGGTGAATCAATCCCTGTTGGGGATTAGAGAATTTATCTAAAAAATAGGAATTGAGGGTAAACAAAGAGGTAGGACTTTGTGAGGTATGAGAGTAGTGTAAGTTTTCCTGGAAATAGTAGAACTTATTTTCTCTCTGGTGGACGTAGACAGGATTTTGCCGACTTACGTTAAATTCCTCTATATTATCTTACTAGGGTTTCTTTTTCATTCATGGTTGTGCATCGGTATTTCCAAACACTAACTAGATCATGTCCTAACTTTGACCCTAAGTAAAATGAGAATAAATACCTCTATCCAATGCAAAACAATAATAGTACAAACTTATATAACTTTGAATCTCTGATTATCTTTTGTCCTAATTTCGTATATAAATGACAAAAAATTGCCAAAATTTTTGTTTGACAAAAAAAAGGGGACGAGGAATGGTCGAAAAATTGGGATTTCTAGTTGATTTTTCTCCAATTTATGGTATATATCATGTTAGGGGTATATTTCATGTCGACTCCTAAAATATTTTGCCAAAAAATCCTTCCTTGCTTATGACTCATTAAGGACTATTTTATGGCACGATGAATCGACTATTCCAGTTGAAGCCCAATTAGCCCTATTACATTGAGATCCAATTATGGACTGGTAATTTATATCTCTTAAATGCTACGATGAATCAACTCTAGCTTTCTTTATTATTAGAATGATAGGATTGTAAGTAGCTTGGTCCGCTTAAGCAAGGTTCCGGTATCAAAACCTTGTGGATGCAAAAAATTCCCGCTGGGAGACTCACCCACCACAGCCAGGTGTGCGACCCGGGTTGAACACCGGATTAGTCAGGGCAAAGCCTTGGAAACCGGGGTTATCAATGATGGGTTAGTTGAGCGGTTAAAAGCCCAAACTCTCATGGGGAAGTTTTGGGTTCGCACCATCCGGCGGCACCTATATTAGTAATATCTCCCCCGCCCCCAATACAAACTCGCCGACTACAAAAGAAACATAGAATGATAGGATTTAGTAATGATTGAGCATCTAAGTCTCATATTACCCTCCTTTATCTTGCAAGAAGAATATAATATCTTCTTTACTTTCTCCTTAGATTGAATTTAATAACTTGGGAAATATTATATCTGGCATTGTGTATTCTAGTTACTTTCACATGTTTTTCTAATTTTTCTATAATTATAAGAAGATTCAATAAAGACAAATGTGTCATTTTATATTCAAAAGTGATAGTTCAATGCGGAAAGATCATCTACTGCTGGAACGGGAAATACCGAGGATACAAGTTTATCTCGACAGTTGCTAGAGGACTAGCTTTGGGAATCAGATTTGCATCAACACACAACTTGCGGCTAGAAGGCGTTCTAACAAACTGGGAGCAGATTAAGGAATTCCTACCAAAACCAAAAAAACAATGGCCGTTTGAAGCAGTACAGGACCTACTTTTCTTAGCCTCTAATATAGAGAACCTAGAGGTCGTCACCTCTTTTAATCAAGAGGTCATAAACTATGCTGTAAGGATGGCTGAAATAGGCCTGCTACAGGAAGAGCCATGGGAAGTGTACAACATGTAATCATAATTACTTGTATTTGTATCAACAAAAAAAAAAAAAAGTGATAGTATTAGACTATTAGGTACCAAGGATATTTGTAGCTGAAAAAGTTTTTAAACAACGAAAATGTAATAGTTTGCTCCATAAATAATAGTGGTTTGTAGTTTTTGTATTTAATTTTATGAGTATTTTATAGTCATCTTGTTTCTTTAATCTCACTCCATCTCTAGGATTTTGAGTGAATTTAATTAATATATATTGTTATTGTGCTGGCTTCACATGTCACATGTGCAAGTCTTATGTACACCCAACTATATGATGGAATGCTCTGTAATACCTAATATTAAGTCAAGACTTTAAATCTCTTTGAGGCCAGGGGCAAAACTTTGTTGTATATTTAAATTACATATAAAAATTAGTCCCCTGAGGATGTACTCAATATATGTGCGTATAAACTAACTCGAACGAACCTTATCGTAAAATAAATAAATTTTTTTTTTGGTGTGTGGTAGTAGAGAATCCATTCAAAGAGAGGACGGCATGGATTATGCATGGTTTGGGTATAATTCACCAAGTGCCATGGAATGGAATTGGCAAAATTGTCTTACATGTCAGTGGAAACAGTGTCTTTCGGGGTTAAGAATGGTTGAAACCAATGAGAATCCTACAAACATTGCTGGAAAGTGGAAACACAACATTCAATATAAAGCATAGAATAACAAATACAACCTCTTATAACAAAAAAAAAACATACTACAGAAATCTCAATTCATCAACCACCTTTTGTACAGTCTCCATGAAGTGTTGGCCAATAATGAATGAAGAGTTGTGTGAAGACAAAGAGATAACAGTGGAGAGGACACAAAATCACTGGGGAAAAAATCTCTTTATGGCATATATGAGGCTTTGAATAACCATGTAGGTTTCACAAGGACATCGATGGATCCTTGTTGTATGTTTTGTGAAAACTTTGTTAAATCAATTTAGCATGTTTTGTTAATTATCATATGATTTGGTTAAGTGCATTTAGGCGGCTAGACCACAATTTTTTATCCATCTCTGTCAACCTCTCCTGGACAATAAATCCCTTCACAAAAAATTCACTCTGATGGATGGGCTTTTTCAATTTGTTATAATAACTCATTACTTTATTTGGCATTTATATAAGAGTGTTAAATTTAGTAGAAAAACCCATAATGCAATATGGCCGGATAATGTAGTGCATGAACAAATGGCTAGCTTTCTAATTTGAATATCTCCCATCCCACACAAGGGGAGAGTGATGCTCTTGATGATGGTTGTTTTATTGTTTTATGAACAATGTGTCAACTCGAAAAGTGATTCTCGGCTCCCAACCTGTTTGTGCCCTCATTCTTCCACACTCACGGCTTGATAAGAGCAAACCTTGCATTTGTAAGTTCCATACCTCATATGAGTTTAAGAGTATGGAGGCACGGGCACGTTGAAGAGAGAGGATCTAAACTCGTATTTGCTCTTCTCCTTTTTCAATTTCCATTTACTTTACTGCTTTGATTTGTGCAGGAATTCATTAGAGAATGTTGAAATTAAAGATCTAGCTAGGTGGATCTACACGATCCTTTTGGAGGGATTTTTTCTGGTCATTAGCCTTGGTTGGCTAATTTCTAATCTTTTAAGGAGACCCAGATGAAGTGTTAATCCTTTCATGTCATGTTCAACAAATATAATGTAGTCAGCAGCAAATTATAAAGAAAAACTATTAATTCTACGCCTATTTAAGGTGGGACCCACCATAGACTGGGAAGAGGCCGGTCGAGCTATCTTCGCGTACGTACAGGAATCATTTCATACGGTTCTTGTACCCGAAACGGTTGAACCTGACCCAGGCTCTGCTTGTGTCTGTCTGGTCTGGTCTGGTCTGGTCTGGTCTGAGAGCTAACGTGTTACGCCCAGGAGAGACGATCGAGACCAAAACTATTGGAATTTTGGAAGAGTAGGGGCCGGACACACGCGTAGTAATGCAAGGATGCAACGCAACATCTTCCAGGCTTGACGCAAGCATGACTGAAAGATAATCTCTCTCTATTGTTATTTTGATTAGAGAATTAACCTCCATTCTCTTATCCGAATGGAGGACTACTGTTACCGTGTTATGGTTAGTTCACTGCGAAGGATTAACCTTGGGATTAATAATAAGCTTAAACTAATACAATTTTTTTGCCTCATTACTCCTAATTAAACAACCATCATAAATTCATAATCAGTTTCGTGAATAGTGTAGTAAACACTAAACAGAGAGAGAGAGAGAGAAGAAGCATCTGGCAAGTAAGGAGAAACATCCAACAGAGAGAGACCCCGGTCCCCACTCTTCCGCTCTCCTCTCCTCTCCCCTCTCCTCTCCTACAAGCAACATTCCTCCTCCATACAGTGCGGGTCCCAAATCCCGAAGCGTTGATTTCAGCTCACCGCCCAACAAATCCCCATCACAGCTAAGCGTAAATGCGTAATCCCCCAAAAAACGATTTCCAAATTTTTAAAATATTAAAATATAAGCAGCACCAGATCCAAAGCAAACGGAAAGCAAGATAAAGTGAGGACCACCACCCCCAACCTTTTACACACCACGTGCACCTTCGCTTTCCTCTATTACCTTTTCTTTGTTTTATCCTCCCTTTCCCCCCAAACTCAGTAACCCGGTTCAACCGGGTTGGAATAGACCGGCATTGGAGGTTGTTGGGCATGAGAGACAAGAAGAAAGCGGTCCCCTTCATCTCTCCCTCTCTCTCTCATCTCTGCAAAACAACAAACCTGTTTTCTTAATGAAGCTCTGCGCATGGAAGCCTGGAACTCCTACACAAGATAAAAATCGCTTCCACTGATCCAGGACACATGTCTCTCAAAACCCAGAAAACTCCATGCCAAATACGCAAGGTGCATTTATCTCTCATCATCTCCCTCTTCTTCTTTCCCATAATGCCCTTCTCCAATCTTCGTTTCTTCCGCACACACAGCACCAGAGAAATCAACACCAGCCGAACGCAAACACAAAACAACAACTCGTGATATTTTGATCTTCAATTAACCAAAAATCAATTTCTTTTCTTTAAAAATAAAAATAAAAATCTGAGGCTCTGAGGTGATTGAGTCGTCTCTGTAAATCTGTACTAGAGAAGGAATTTTTGTACTAAAAAATGATGATATTTATTCGGCGTTATCTTCACCTAAAGGGAATTGCAGTTTGCAGAAGCTTCTCCGTATGTCGTACAGATAACAGAATTTCTTCTGTTAATGACAATGAGAGATAATGGAGGAAGAAGAGGATCAGAGAGAGAGACTGTACAGAAACCTAAAAAGAGACATTTAAGAGCTGAAGCATTAAAGAATTTTAGCTAATAATGTAAAGGCAAGCTCTAACACTAGCCCTGCTTTGCTCAACGAAGTTGGCTAACGCCTTTCTTTTTTCTGATCATGGTTTTACTTGAACCCATTTGTAACGACCCTCTAATGGAATATCCTTCACAATATCGAAATTATACCTGCGAAAAAAATTAGGGTTTTAATTGAGATTCTAAAAGTGAAACCATGTGTATACTGCGATTCCTGACTACCTAGCATGGCTTTCGCGAACTTACTTGTCAGTAAACCGTTTCTGCTGATCCTTCTCAGCCGCAGAGAAGAATTCCTCAATTTCAGTCTGCGTAGGCATCATCTTGTTCGTCGTCGTCCATCTGTGGCGAGAATTCGCCTCTGCTACTCTCGCCGTCGACTCCAGATCTCCTAATTCGGCACGAACTTCACTGGATGGTGTTTCCTCTCTCCTGCAAAAGATGAAAGATTGCACAACAGAAAGATGAATTTATAAGAATCTAAACCGTAGGAGACGAAGAAACGGAAAATTAAAAGAATTGACCGTTAACGAACTCCACTCTCCACTACCACATCAATTGACGAAACTTCAACAGTAGAAATCAATTTTGACACAATTAATTAAGCAATAAACCTTTGTCTGCATTCAGAATACGTTGCGGAGTCATGAATGTGAAAGCAATCAACCTCGCCCTGCACAATCAAAATCCAAGCGAATAAAAATCAGTTAGAACAAGCAGCTAGAAATGAAAACGGAAATTCATCGATGGAAGAACCGAAAAGTAAATGAAATGAAACGAAACTAAATTCCATTAGTTTCAAGTTTCACCTCTAGATCTCCAGATCTCAAGCTCAAATTCACAAGCTCGGTGGATCCGTTGCTAGAACACCGCGACGCCTGAATGTTATCTGAGTTAGGGCTTGAACAACGATCTTCAGTGACAACTTGACCGGGATTCTCCGAAATCTCCGGAGAAACTGGCTTCTCCGGTTGGATCACGTGGAGTTGACGACTTCGGAGATGAAGATACGACGAAGAAAATTGTAATTGTCCAGAACTGACCTTCCTTCTCTTCGTTGCTCCCGTTCTAGCTGCCGCCGCCGTTGCTGCTGCTGCTGCTGCTTTCGCCATGGCAAGTGTTCGTGCTCTGGTTGTAACTCCAACCTGCGCCACTTCCATTACTGCAATTTCACCAATTCCTCTACACTTACGCATATACTTCCCCATCACTGAAATCTCTAGCTCTCCTCCTTCAACCAAAGCTCGCAAGCTCGATCTCTGAGAGAGAGTTTCTGCGCTTCGATCGAGAGCGACTTGGGAAGAAGAGCTTTTTTCAATCTTTTCTGTTATATATGTTTAAGAAAAGATGAGAAAGAAAAACATGAGAAAAAGGTAGTGGCCCTGAATTCCTGATTCCTTCTGATTCTGTTAACGGTGACGGGGAACGGAGAACGGATATTTTGACGGCGCTGTTACGATTATGAGGCCGTTCAGGATTTAGCTGATGTGGCTGACTAATGAGATGTCAAAACGTGGAACTCGTACGTTGATTGTAACTGTTTTTAGCCGGTTCTGGACCAACTATTACTGGATATCGCAGGTCATTTTGTTGTTTTGGGGACCGTGCGTGGCTAAAGGGTAATATTTATAATTTATTGCGCTTACCGGGAAATGACATAAGGACCTTCAGTTACATCTCAAAATAACGAAATGACCCAATGACATAACCGCCAAAGTCCGTCGGTTGGACCAGTCCGGTCTGGTCTGGTCTGGTCTTGCTGGTTTTATATTGATAATTGGTTCACTATTCTTCATTTGTTGTAGGGAATTTTTTCCTATTTTTCATTTTTGAAGAAGAATGCCACTTAGTGAGAACAAGTTGTACAAGATGAAAACTAAGTGATACTCAAGGGAAGGAAGAGGAAAGATGTTGCAACAATAGTAACATCTTAGCAGGAAACGATTGTGAAAGATGTCGGAGAAAGTGCCGAACAAGTTAAGGTTAATGGTGATAGTGGAGCATCATGATAGGGCGGACGGTGTGGTGAGCGGTCGACAGAATGAGAGTAAAATACTAAATAAAGAAGAGAAAATCAGTGTTTTGACTACTTTTGAAAATCAAAACTCAGTTTAACTTTTGTTACCTAAAACATCGACAAGTTGGTTTTGTGAACATAAATCTATTGCTAATGATGCAATTTTTACATAAATTTTCTATGCGAAAAGCATACCATTGACACTTAGGCATATAGAAAGCAAAACTACAAACTAATCATGTAATTTTTCCAAATGCTTTTCCATGTAAAAAGCATACCATATATTAACAATATAGGATGCAAAAATAATCTTCTCCCCTGTATAAAGGGTTAAAAGATTTGTTATTGTTCATGTATTCAAGGTGGGGGACTAATTTTCAATAAGTTTGCAACTTAGGTAAAGATCTATTCCCACCTATATATACCATTACCAAGTAGATAGAAAATTTAACTTAATTACATTCTTAATTTGTGTTTGATTATGAAATGAAGTCAATGCCAAAGGTGACAAGGTGTCGGTAGATCAAGACATGAGGCCAACCAGAAGCAGAAGCAGAAGCAGAAGCAGGGGCATAGGAAGTAGAAATGGCTGAAAGTGATTTCTCTTGGCTTGGTTCCTGGAGGACCAACAACGGCCATTGCCTTTCTCGGATAGTTATTAGAATTGGTACCCACCATTATCAATCTTCACTTCTCTCCCATGGACCAAATTACTCTCAAACCCATTTGTTTCTGCTTGTCGAATACTAGTTTTTCTTTGTGGCATGGATAAGTTTACGTATATGGTTCTCCTTAGATCTCATAAGGAATCTCTTGTAATGGGTCAGTGTTTTGGTGTGAGTTTCAAACACTAACTTCTTTTCTTTTTTTTTTGGGTGGGGGCTGGGGAATAAAAAAGTGAATTACATTAGGCTCCCTAGAAGAGGATTCTACAAGAAAAAATGGTGGGACAACCACCAGACTTTGGAGAGTTTAAACTTCATAGACCCTTTAGCTAAGTGTTTAGAGATAAACACAACCATCATACCCAAGAAAAAGCCCTTCAGAAGTTCTCAGCAGTTCTTATAGTTTTTGGTAAGGTGTCTACTTACTTAGAATCGAGATCCTCTTAGGAGGTTAAAGGATAATCCTACTTTGATCTTTTGTCATTATATTAGTATTCAAAGGTGGGTCCCCTTCTTGAAATGTAATAGAAAAAACGTCCTGTAGAATTGTCCCCCTTCTGAAGACTCGTTAATATAACTAAATCTAACAAAAGAAATGGATGCTGAAATCCATAAATATCATGGACTATATACGCCGTAGCTTGACCATTTAATAATGCCTTCACGGCAGGAAGACAGTCGGAAAAGATCACCACCTGAGAAATACAAAGATCCAAAGTACAAAAAAGAGATGACACTTGAATTCAAAATACACTTGATTCTTTGATTTTCCTACATTTGATGGTAAACCAAGGTAAATCCCATGAGATGATACTTCTTCAATTTGAAGGGTTTGGGATATTTGACTTCTAATTTGTTATGGGATCTTCTTGCGAAATGTGATGGAAAATTTTGAGTTGTTTATGCGTTGCCCATATGCTTCCTTATAATCATTGAGAATTTGCTCGAGAAGGGCGTCATATTCAGCTTTTATAAGGGTAAAAATCATGCAATCGTTCGTTTAAAAAAAATGACTGATCTCTGGGAATGATCAAACCACTTTGGTGCCAAGCAATTGAGGGATTCCAGTAACTGATGTCAATATCCTAGGAAGGATTTCGGGACATAGGATGAAGATATAAGGACTCACCAGATACCCTTGCCTTAAACCTCCAAGCGGGTTTATCTTGTTGGTTAGTTACCCATTAATCATGATGTGATATTCGACAATGGAGAGGCACTGCATTATCCATTGGAACCATTTTCCATCATAACATACTCAAAGCATCTCTAATGAAACACCATTTCATTTTACCGTATACTTTACACAAGTGAAGTTTTAGTGCCATAAACCCAACTTTCATATTGGACTGCTTCATGAACTAGATATATATTGTCCGAAATAGATCTGCCAGGGACATACAATTTCTTATACATTCTCTCCCTAGATATATATTCTATATCCCTTTTTGTATTGTATGTTCTTAACATAGAATTTATTGTGTATGTAATTAAACATTCATCATCAAATCCATGTCAAGACTTAGACCAAAGAAAAAACAAAGAACCATTATTATCATTTATGTTTGGCCATCACAATAAACCAGTTCAGAAATAAGAGAGATATGACAAACAGGGAATTACATTACCATAAAGAGCCTTTGGTGAGCAACCAGTACTTAAACAGTAATGTAACCACCACGTACGGGAAGCTGAACAGTGAACACAATGATTGGCTGCTACAAGAATAACTCAGGCCATAAATTTGCCTTTCTGTTTGTTGGTTTTTAGCTAAATTCCAATTCATAGGATATAGATTTCTGCGCACCTGGTTTTGGTTTCAAAGAATGGAATCGGTGGATTAAATCGTGATTGATTGATCCAACTGGTTCCAAACGATTCTTTCCGAGTCTGTTCAATTTCTCCCAGATTTACCACTGATTCTTACTGATTCTGAATCATCAAAGGCATTAGTGAGTCATTCGATCTCCGATTCCACTTTTTTCCAATCATCAAGTGGCGCATGCAGGACTACAGGAACTGAACTCAACTGCAGAATGTGTATAATTGTGAAAGCTTATTAATTTCTTGAGGGTAATCATCAAGGACTCCTTCTCCTTTACAATTGATGATGAAAAGAAAATAATTCGTTTTTTGTGTCCCCACCCTTATAGGATTCCATCTGTTCCCTCAACTCCTGTTTTTATGATTTTCTTGGGAAAATCATAAGCAAAAAGCAGAGGAGAGAGTGAAACCTTGTCATGGTTTTCACCCTAGATCTCTTTTAGATAAGATCATTATGATCATTATCATTACTGACATTCCCCAAGGAAACATAAGCTCTTGAGCTGGATTTGACAATCTACCTTTAAAGTGCAAAATATATGTTTATTCGGATATGATTCCTCATGATAGCCTTAATTACAATTATGGATCCAGTTATACATTAGGAAATCATCATAGGAATGAAAGTGGATCCTGTATGTAAATTTGTAATACAACTCAACTTCTTTTGCAGGATCTGATACAAGTCTTGTTAATTTCTGGTAACTTCACTTCTATTAATTCCAAGGGAGGAAAATAGTGTATCTTGATTCTAGCTGACTCTCTGGCATGGAAGGCTCTGACATACGTTATCAAGTGTCACAGTCTGATTCCTATTCACTAATCCTTAGTTTTTGGACCATTAGCCAACAGGTTTCTAACATATCAATAAAATTCAAGAAACCCATTTGCATTAGCATAGTAATATCTCCTAAATGTGTGGTAGAGAGGTGTGAGAAGAGCACAATCTTGGGTGCTTCATCACCGCTGAAACTATACCAATGTTGGGAGTGAATGAGAGAGAAATTCTTAGCGCTTTCAGCTATGAGCAAGACTATTGGATTGCGTATGTATATTTTGCGGATTTGAGTCAATTATAATTGGTCGTCGGAAGGTACCTTGAAGACGAGATTCAACCCCCCATGGTAGTGGAGCCTTTGATCCAAGATATACATTATTTAATGGATAACTTTACACATTGTATCCCAGCCTTTATCCCTAAGAGTTCTAATGTAATTGCAGATCTCTTAGCCAGGAAGGCCCTTTCGGTTTCAGGCCCGAAAGATTGGTCGTCTTCCAGTGAGTGGTTGGTGGAGCTATGTTCCCCAACCCCCTTGCCCGCTTTGAATAAGATTGATGTTTACCAAAAAAAACAGAGAAGAGTACAATCTTCTATCCGTCACTCTTCAAGAATCTGTGTTCCCCTCATATATATCCCTCCACCGCACATTTAGAAGGGGAGACCCTGCACCTTTGAGTATTTATGATCTACTTTATCGATGCTCATCGGTAGAGTCTAGATTCTCTACCCACATGGAGATGAGGAATTTTCCTATTTATGGTGGGTTAGTAAATGTAAGACGATTATAATCTTCTACCTTGACGGATAAAGGATGCCACCTCTAACTTCCATAAAAGGCATTTGGATACAAGTTCGATCAGATCACCTTACGAGCATGCGAGAATAATGTGTGCTCTCCTAACGGTTTTCAACCAAGCATAATTAATAAGGGGCATATAAGTCTTACTTGGATTTCTCCATCAATTTTACTATTTTTTTAATATTGACAAGTGGAACCCACCACTAGAGAGGTGATCCAGGGCGTGTTTGGATGCTTAAATACAATTAAGTCCAGTGTAGTATATTAATTTTGAAAATCACAACCTAGGATTCTCCTAACATGCACCTTTACCCACATGCATGGGGTTCTACTTCTATCCATGCTGAGCCTCATCGTCAACCTCAAGCACCGGTGCACTACACCCATATGTGCGTACAATAGTAGAGCCGGCGCATGCAGAGTGACCCACAAAGATGAAAGATGTATATGTTATCGGTGCAGTAGGTGAGGTGGGTAGCATTGGATTCCTTGAGGTACCAATTTTATATTAAGTCTGACCAGTACAGTGGATTAATGGGTTTCGACAGAGACAACTCTGTCGTCACTCTAACTTCGTCGTCTTCTTCTTCTTCTTCTTCTCTCTCTCTCTCCTTCGTTGTCTCTGGCTCTGTGTTTTCGTTGGCAAATCTTGTCTGTGACTGTGAGTGCAAGCTTTATTTACCCTATTCCTTCTCATCATCTCTTACGCCATGTTGAGGAGGAGGAGTTTCTGAATGACCCAAACTCCAAAACTGCTTCTGGGTTTTGTACTTTGTTCAAGTTTTAACTTCATCACTTGGACCCCCCACACACACAAAGCCACAAAGCCACAAAGCCACAAAGCCACAAAGCCACAAAGGCACATGCTTAATTACTCTGTTTGACAAACCAGAGAAGCAGCATTGGATTGTTGCAGCAACAGTGTATGTGTATGTGTATGTGTATCAATCTTACTGACGTGTGTCAACGCTTAAATTCTTCTGCCTTGGATTTGTATAGTCTCTGCAATATTTGTCTAAGAATCGAAGGCCCTTCTGTTTTCTTTACTATCTTCACTCTTGAGCAGTGCAGAATGCAGTGAATATATGGGGATTACTGCACTCTGCAGGTCACCAGCTTTATGAAGGGACAAGGGTAGGTCATTTTCATGAATGGAGGAGCTTCAGCTGCGCAATTAATGCGTAGAATAATTGCGTAGAACTATGCTTGGTACGCTGAGATGAAATGAAATGAATAGTCAAGATCATCAAAATCTTCAATGTTTTTATTTATTTATTTATTCTTCACTTTTTCAACCAAACATACAGGTAACTATGTAAGTATGTAACAATGAAAAATAAAAAACAAAATAAGTGGTCTTGATTTTGATTTCGACCATTCGGTTCGATCATGGCCATACGCAGCTCAGTGTTGCACATTTAATGCGCAACACTGAAGTTGAGCCCTGTGTTCATATATATAAATGCATTTGTGACATCAAAACAAATCAATATACATGAGTCTTCATAAGCCCAAAGGGTGATTTAGTAAAAAGGTAACATCTCCAAGTAAGATTTTAGAGTTCAAATCCTTTTGGGACTCGGGGCAAAGCCCGCGTCTTATCTTATGTAAAATCCCTATTCCCAATGTACAAAATTACATGTTTCAAAAAATAATAAATATAATGTGAGCATTCATATATTAAAATAAACCTCAAGAAATAACATAACAAAGATAGAAAAAATTCAAGTGATATTGAGATTTTACGTGGTTCATACACTATAGTTGTAGTTTGTTATTGTCATGGAAGAAATTGAAAAGCTCCCACCATATAGAGAAGAAGAATTTCAACATAGAAACTTGGAGAATGTTTACTTGCAAGAAATATGTAAGGTTTTCATGCAAAATGAAAATTCTTTTGTAGAAAAAGTAGTTGTATGCAACGTTGATAGGGTATTACTTTCTTGTGTACAATAATTTTCATATTTCATATGAGTATTTGATTTATTGATCAACGCACAAGTAAATTAAAACCTCTGGGATTTCCTCTTTTTCTTTCTCATTCGAGAGCACACTCTCAATCATTCTCAACTTCTTCCCCCCACACTCTCTATCCAAATCACACATAGCATGACTTATTGATTGGAGAGATTTAATGGCTTGCCTTTCTCACTCCTTTTTTTTATCGCACATAGTAAATAACGATTGCTTGATGATGCCCAAACAATCGGTGGTGGGGGGCTTTTTTTTTGATGTCCAAAGGTCTACTTAGTTTACGAATACGATTTGATACCATTTATACCTTTCTTTCGTGGTCCTTTGTGTTTCCTTCTAATCTCCTTCATTGGATTCGCTGATCGTCCGATCATAAGTTTATTCCAACAAATCAAAGCAAAATTAAAGCAAAGTCTATCCCAGCAAATCAAATTGTGCAGGATTAGAAATTAGAGTTCCAAAGTGACCTGCAATTGAATCTAATTGCTTACATACCTAATTAGATAGGTTAAAACAATGCATATCACAAGTAGGAATTGATGCAAGAACTGATTTAATTAAAACAAGTCTATCTTACACAGAGTCGTGGGTTTGACTCAATAGGGGTCACGGTGGGTTTGGAGCGTCTTGGGCGGCCTAATGCACATCCCATTTAAAGATAACGGTTCTCAGGGGTTTCATATAGGTTTGACTAACGGGCGTCTAATGGTTTGGATTCGGTTTGGCTAACGGTTTGGACTAAATTAAAAATCAATATTGAAATTTATTTTTATTTTTCCTCAAATCCAAATCCTAGTTCTCACACACAAAACTACAAAAGATAGAGGATGAAGACTCCAAGTAGATCCACACGATAAGTGATGGCATAGCTTGATCCAAACCACCCTCCACCCTCAAAAAATAAAGAATTTAGATTTTCTATCATGTGTAGACCAACCTCACAATTTTCACCCAATGAAATTGAATTTGTAAGAGTTAAGAGTTATCAATTAAGACTTTTAAATTTTAAAATAATAAAACTAAATAAAATTTGAAAATTAAAAAGTTAACGATTAAGATTAAGACTTAAGAGTTAAGAGTTATCAATTAAGAATTTTAAATTTTAAAATAATAAAACTAAATGAAATTTGAAAATTAAAAACTTAAAACTTAAACCGTTAAACGTGTTAACACTCAACTCTCAATGTTTCAAACACCGAAATTCATGGATCATTAATTACATTTAAACAATACAAAAAAAAATTTAATTACATTTAATATTTTAATTTTATTTATGTAAAAGAGCTCGGGCTGGGTTTCGGGCCACAAACCCCTCTGGCTAAGGACCCTCAGCCCAATCGGCCCATATTTAAGGATCGGTTGAGTCTAACCAAGCCCGTTCCCGGTTTTAACCCGGATGAAAATTTGACACCCCTGAGTCCTGCTAATGACATATGTAATATCTCCATCCCCTATATTTAAGAGCATATTTTTATACCAAACAAAATATACCTTACAACATTAATTTGCCAAAAATAAAACTCCTACCGAAGAAAAAACAAATAATTTTCTTTTAACTTTTCTGTTTTGCATTGTTATCGTTTGTCGGTGAGAAATAAGGATTTAAAAATAGATGGGCTTTCACCATTCACATATATAAATGGGCTGGGTTTCGGCCAAAATGCGGTCCGCCCATGCGCGTATCCTTTTGATGAGAACAAGAAGTTTAGTATTAAAGAATAAACTTCATTTAGGTTTTTACAAATACCCTAATATTTTTCCGTATTTGAGTTTTTCAGGGAGAATTTGCTGCAAAACTACTTAATCACTTTAGTAGGAAGAGATTTAAAAGTACAAAATTGTTGTCACTAGTCTTAGTACTACTATCTAAAAGTTTAGATGGACATGGTTGCTTTAGTTTTGGCAAGAGATTGAGTATCAACTCCGAGCACCATACTTCTTGAATATGTTCATTCGTTAGGTACCCCAAATCTACACCAAAATTTAAGCCTCTCATGAAGCCTTCAAGAGCATTATTCGAGTCCAAATTTCCTGTAGCTAAGAATTTGAAATCTCCACTCTCAAAAAAGGCCACACTCCATGCAATTAGATTTAAATCTTGTATAAAAATCCATGCATACATTAGAATAGGAGAGTGAAAATTATTTAAATCATAATGGAATTTGCATGCCCTCCTAAGTTTAGATTTATAATCCATTTTTGGACATTAAATACACCTTATCAAGTTGAGGTTTTTGTTATTGAAGGCCTTATTGTCACGTCTTTTCCCCAAACAAACTCACATTATAATGGAGATTGGCACAAGAGCCAAAGTTTCACATTCTTATCTGAATCTTGGTTTGTTAAAACAAACTCGTAAAATTACAGTCAAAGCTTTGAGAAAGAGATTAAGTTCTCAATCCCAAAGGCCCCGCCACCCAAATTTTCTTAGTCCAATCACAAGTCCAAAAATATGCTAATTAAATTGATTCCGATGAGAAAACAGTACCCCCTGACTATATAATAAAATTGGAACTAGCGAACTTTATATGTATTGGCGATGGGGGCTATTACATATTTGGTTAGAGAGAATTGAACCGAACCTCTTCACTAAAGGCATTTGTCATTGCTAAGGTGCCAACTCTTTAACGATTGTCATCAAAATATTAGAGATTCAAGTTAAAATTCCAACATCCGAATCATACATATAACACAATTGACTAGAAAAGATCAGAAGGAAAAGAAAAAAGGAGTCACTCAAAAAATAAATGAGAAATTGATACCGATTCACTTAGGTAGATTAGACCATGTTGCAATATTAACTTTCACTTGGAACCCATTATTCAATGGTCGAAAAAACCTCCATTCACATGTGTTCACATTCTAAAGCTTAGAAGCCAAATAATCCAACTTGAGACAAACATGCCTGTTTAAGAATACTAAAACAAGACATATAATAAGAAGAGATAGAGGTCAGCACTGATTAATAACCCTACATCCAGCAAAGCTAAGCCAGTTAGCCTTCCAATATTACAGTAGGCTTGGTTGGGCATAGCTTTTAAAAGCCTTGGCCTCAGATGCTTGACCTTGATCGTAACCAGACCATTATAATCTATAATTCCATGTTATTGCTTTCTATTTGCCAAAAATAACAGAAAGGTGGTAAGACAGATCGATCTGAACTGAGCCATGTTTAAAATTCGACCTTGAGTTAACTTGTATCTAATCCAGACAGACCACGACGAGCATGAATCACCAGAGCTAAACTTGCACCTCATCGCCAACCTCAAGCAGTGGTTGGAAGAAGCGGTGGGGAGGGAAAGGAAAAGTGCAGTACACCCTCATGTGGATACAAATAGTAGAGCCATATATCACCTGCAGAGTGACCCAGAAAGATGTATGATATCGGTGCAGTAGTTGGGTTGGGTAGCATTGGATTCCTTCAGGTACCAATTTTATATCTACTCTTACTAGTACAGTGGATTAATGGGTTTCGACAAAGACAACTCTGTCGTCACTCTCAACTTCGTCTTCTTCTCCCCAAAGCCCTCTCCCTCTCTCTCTCTCTCTCTCTCTCTCTCTTTCCTTGGTTGTCTCTGGCTCCGTGTTTTCGATGGCAAATCTTGTCTGTCTGTGAGTGCTAGCTTACGAAATTTACCCAATGCCTTCACATCTCTTACGCCATGTTGAGGAGTTTCTGAATGACCCAAACTCCAAAATTGCTTCTGGATTTTGTACTTTGTTCCAGTTTTAACTTCACTTGGACCCCCACATACATACTCTTTTTGACAAACCAGAGAAGCATTGGATTGTTGCACAAGTATGTCATTCTTACTCACGTGTGTCAACACCTAAATTATTCTGTTTCTGCCTTGCATTTGAATTGTCTCTGCAATTTTTTAAGAGTCGAAGCCCTGGCCTTTTATTTTCTTTACTATCTTGAGTAGTGCAGGATGCTGTGAATATATGGGATTACTGCAGGTCGCCAGCTTTATGAAGGGTCATTTTCATGTATGTAAGTGCATTTGTGATGACAAATCAAATGTGAGTGCTCATAAGCCCTAAGGGTGGCTTAGTTGTAAAAAAATCAACATCTCCAAGTAAGACGTCAGAGTTTGAATTCTTTTAGAGCCAAGAACAAAACACGGTTCCTTATATGATGTAATACTCATATTCTCAATATACAAAATTACTTGTTCATCAAAAAGAAATAAAAAAAAAAATGTGAACTTTCATATATTAAAATAAACATCAAGAAATAATGACATAACAAAAGATAGCTACAATTTAAGGCAACATTGAGATTTTACGTGGCACATACACCGTGGTTGTTGTTTGTTATTGTTATAGATGAAATTGAAAAGCTTTCATTATGTAGAGAAGAACATTTCAGCTAGCAAGAAACTTGGAGAATATTTGCTTGCAAGGGAAATGTAAAATTTTCATGCAAAAATGGACCATCCATTTCTCAATTGCTCTAAAATTATTAAAAACAAGATACTTTCTTGCCTCAACTCTTTTTTATCCTAAAATAAAGAAGAAAAGAGGATCTTGGACTTAGAACAGTATATGCACAATATATGCAGTATACTTCCTATGCTTTAGACTATGATTATAAGAAAAATAGAGAATGGCAGAAACACCTCCTTTTGGTTCAACTCAAGGGTAAAAAACATTGCAAACCATTATGTGGGTGAGTCTAATCATGATATTTTTCTATTAAAGCAATAGTGGAAGATGTTATCACTCACATAAGATCACAAAGTAACGAGTATCTTCTTAACTCTAATCCTTCCCCTGATTCTCGCTTTCTAAATACAATCATAAGCACTATCCAACTGTCTCTAGCTCCGGATGTTTGGTTATCTTTAATATTGACTAATGGTGATTTCTCTGTTAAAACAGCAGGAAGAGCCTTGGTGAAATTAAAGAACAACACGCATAATATTTACTTACGATAGTGGAAATTCTTTTGGAAATTACCACTTCATCCTAAGTTTAAAGACTTTTTTTACCGTCTATTGAATGCAGAGCTCATTGTTAAGACAGCTCTTTCAAAATGGACGTAATCGACCCAGTATGCAAACTTTGTGGTACTTCTAATGAATCAGAATGGTATCTCTTCCTTTCTTGTGAGTGAACAAAGAGGATTTGGGCGGCATGACCTTTAGGATTTCGGACGGAGTTCATTTCCTATAACTCCATCATCCATCTTTGCAATGGCTTTCTTTTAAACTCAAACTTGGATACACAATCCAAGAAATTGTTCTTTTTTGTTTTCATAATACCTTGTTATTTCCTATGGCATGAAAGGAACTCTAATGTCTGTAATAATAAGGATCCTAACCCGGCTAGAGTAATGCATAATGTAAATAAGTAGATAACCGACCTACATCTCTACCATAAGCTAATTCCAAATAGCACGAACAATGAGAAAATTCATATAAATAATACAAATCAATGCATATGTGATTGTGTAAAATCCTTTTGCTTACCAACTTTATTGTGTGCAGGGCTACCTAATGAATTTCTAAATAAGATAACGTGAAAGGTGGGTTTTTTTTGGAATAGAAAAATACTTTTTATAAGCACAGAGGAACAGAGGCAGGGACAATGAAGGAAGCAATGATGAGAGGCATCATAAAAGGCTTGGACAAGGTAAATGACTTGGGCATAAATATCAAAGAAATTATAAGGCAAATGACTTGGCATAAATATCAAAGAAATTATAAGGCAAATGACTTGGCATAAATATCAAAGAAATTTGGTGTTGCAAAGACGAATTCCAAACCACGTTCATACACAACAACAACATATGGCCATTGAATTTGATCCAACCAATGACTGAACTTTTTAAAAGCACAAAGAACATCATAATTTGTAATATCTGATCTCAACCTCTAGAAAATTGGCTGTTGGAACTAACCCCAACTCATTTTTGATGAGAGAGATACAAACTTTTCCAACATAAAATGTAATTGTAACAACTCCCATCAGTAAAAGAATCTTTTCTTTTATTATAAAAAAGAAAAAGAAAAGAAAATTCATTGATTCCCAATCACGGAAAGCCGTCCCTCTGTCTAGTGAGGTTGTTTGGCTAAATTCCTCTCCTTAGATCTCTCTTTGCTAGAGCAGGACTCCTCAATTGAAAGTTCTTGTAGTCTTGTACTTGCATTTCGATTTAATGAAAACTACTTACTTAGCCCCAAGAAATCAAAAGTAACAAAAAAATTGAAATTAAAAGAGATGAGGAGTATAGATGTGCAAAGTCAAGTTAAAAATAAAATCGGCGATTTATTGAATCCAATGTCTAAGAATGGACGGGAAAATTTGTATACCGCTTGGTTCTCTCCTTGATCATCTTTGTACTCTTACATAGAATGATGCTACGGGTACCCTTATTACAACATGTAACTTTAAACTTTATTATCTTATGATATAATATAACCATTCTTTTTACAAAAAAACAAATATAAAAAGAAGGATGGAAAGAAGGAAATATCAGGATTTTTATTTGCAGCAGAGACTGCTAAGTTCTCGCTACATCAGCAACATCTGGATTTAAGTGTAATTATAATTTTTTTTTTTTTTTACAAAATTTCATCTAATCTTTTAAAATTTACAAAAAGAACTCCATGGTGTTCACTCGAGTCAAATGAACTCAATTTAGGCTTTTTAATTTCTCCCACTTTCTTCTTCCTCTCTTCTTTTCCTTTCTAATTCCTGCCAAAAAAAAAAAAAAACAAATAATTACATTAAATCTCTACCTAAGGGCCAGAACAGACACCGACTGATCCCGGAAAAATCCAGATAATTACATTAAGGGGCGAAGGGGGGCCGGAAAAGCCTGCTCCACCGCGATCGGGCCTGCCCCCCCTTTTTTGTCCTGTGGCGTTGCGTATCTCCACCGCCCCTAAAGTTATCCAGAAATTCAAAGGGAGAACCCATTCAACTTTAAATATTGTATTTCTTATAGTGACGCCTCCACTCAACTAAGAAGACAACGTTGAGGTCGATGTAGTACAAGGGTTGGTTCATTGCCCTGCTTTTTTCCTTCCACTTACTCCCTAGCGCTGAAGAAATTGAATACAAAAAATCTTAAAGCTCTGCAACTTTTAACACCCGCTGCCCTTGCAAACTAAAGGGCATTCCTCTCATCTAAAACTAGTTATTATATGCGATAAGGATGATTTTTCATTATTTTCCTAATAGTCTCTAATTTGAATTATTTTCATATTGTTTGTTCATTTCATTTGATTTCTTTTCATTCATCATTTATTCTATTCGAATTTTTTCCGTATCATCTAATCCTTCCATTTCATCAATATCTTAATTTGGCTTCATTGGTTTCTCTATTAAATCATTTCCATATTGTATTTCCAAGCAAACATTTCTATGTAATGTATTTTCACGTTTTATATATTTTCTTTATTGTTTATAGTTACCTAACAACATGGGATATATACTATCTATATATTTGAGGTTCTCTTATATAAAATCTTTTTTTTGGTACGAAGATTCTCTTATATAAAATCATTCAACAATTTTTCCTATTGAGGTTGTTTTATAATACTAGTTATGCCCATAAAAAGAAACCTTCCGAAAACAACACTAAAGAAAATCTAGATTCGAATAGAAGGAACACGATGATAAGGATGAAATATAAGTTTCACGGAAGTTCTCAAATATGAACTATGTGTGTGAAAAAAACAGAAAAATGTTGTGATCCAAACAAGTCAGCCATTACTAGAAAATCTAAAGACCCTTCTTTAATCAGACTTCAACCCCAAAAACCATCGTCGATTTTCGAAGAATCGAACCAGAAATGCGAATCACCAACTTGCGAAATAGGGGATTAAAGTTTTACCAAAAAAAAAAAAAAAAAAAAAGGGATTAAAGTCGGAAAATTTGGGGTTTTGGTTTGTAAATTTTTTAAAATATTGAACCTTCGAATGTAAAACGAGAAAATCGTAATTACAAATAAACCCCTCCATTTTATTTGCATCGTCCGATTATATTTTATGGACGTGGCTAAATCCGGACCGTTGGCATCCAGCTGTAGCTAGCTGCTGGCATCGATGCATTTTTAGGCATCCTTCGCCACTGTTCGATCAAGGAGAGGCGGCCCAATCTGCTGAAAACCAATCGATAGAAGAACAAACAGGCCATTTCTTCTGCTCCCCTTCACACCATTGAAGCTTACAGAGAAAGAAATTGCTTTCTCTGGCCCGATGAAATTCAACATTTTCTTCGTGGATGGGGCATGGGAGTAGTAGGGCTACTGGTTTGGTGGTAGTCGCTGCAGCAACTTCTCCTCCTTCTTCTCTTCCATCACTCGTTTGTCCCTTTAGGATTAGATTTCTTTCTGCAACCAGTTCCTGCGGAATATCTGATTTGCCATCATCGTCCTTAACCTCCGCCATGACGGGAGTTGAACAAGAGAAGCAGACGTCAGAATGGCCTGCTAATAAAGTTAGGGACACTTTCGTTAAGTTCTTTGAAGGGAAGCAACACGTCTACTGGAAATCCAGCCCTGTTGTCCCCGTCAACGATCCCACTCTCCTGTTCGCTAATGCTGGTTCGTCTCTCCCCCCACAACTGCTGGAGTTTCCTGTTCAAAATTCGTGCTTGTGTCATTTTTTTATTGTGTTTTGTTGGTTGAATTGAATATTTCGGTGTTCTGAGTCTCTCTCATTTTTTAAAAAAATTTTAATTTAATTTTATTGTTTATGTGTTTTGTTGGCTGGATTGAATGGATTTAGCATTGAGAATTACCCGTTTAGACAAAAAAAATTATATCTTTTTTAAATGTTTAGTCGCTTAGATTTTGAAGTTCGTGTTTTGTTGGTTGAACTGATTATTTTGATTTTCTGAATCTTGATTCACACATTTGTTTATGAAGAATGTACTAATTGATGGATATTATGCTTGTACTTTTGAAGCTTGCTGCTTGTTAACGCAGATGAAATGATAAATTACAGAAGTAGGCTTATTTAGAAGAAATTAGTATTGGTGTTTTTATTGTAATTTACTACTTTAGTGGGGCCTAAAAGAATATAGTTGCTTACTTATGATGTTAGAATTCCACTGTAGCCTGATAACTAGTGGTGCTTTTTATGGAAAAAAGTTAGATTCCTCCTTTATTTCAAATTTATATCTTCTGTTGTATTTATTCCCTTCCTGGGTCCAGTTTTATATTCTGTTGTGTTAGTTCCACATTCTAGATTTTATTCCATGTGATTTTCTTGTTCTATTCTCTAGCCAAATTTTCTATGGTTAAGTTAATTTTTTTCTTCTGGTTCAGCATTAATTTGTATTAATTTTATTGGGAAACGAAAATATAAACTTGTAAGTTTTGGGAATAAAACTTGATCAGTTCTATAGGTTCATGGGTAGTTGATCAACCGATGCATTTAGACTTCTTTGTCATGTTGGTTTTGCTGGATTTATTGGCTCTAGAGTTGTATAGGAATAATATGAGATAACAGTGATTTGATAATGGTACAAATATTGATATAACCTGTGTGAAATGAAGTGATTGTGATTGCATAGTTTAGCCATGAAGTTATAATGGTTGTGTCTTGACGTTGAAGTGAGTTAAGATATTCCCTTGAAAGCTTATTTGGTTTTTCTTTTACAAGTGTTCTGTGTATGGAATGAAGTCTAGTTTGTGCATCACAATTAGTATTCTTTTGTTGGTTAACTTTACAATTAAATCAAGTGCAGCCAAGAGGATTTTTTGCTCCTTTTTTTTCTCTTCTTTTTCTGGTTTTCCTTTTAAAAGTGTTTGTTTTAAGATGAACCTTTTTTGCCATTACTTCCTCCTAATGAGTCTATTACTTGCCAATGTCTTTCTTTCGTCTAATTTTGCAGGAAAAGAAGTTGAAATTATGCATAGAACTTTAGGACAAGATATTGAAATTCCTTTGAATAATAAAATCATATTCCCACAATTTTATCACTCAAATTAATGAAAAAAAAAACAACAGAGTAATAGATAGTATTCAAATCCTAAATGTCTGGGTCGACGTAGTATGTTATGGCTTTGTTCATTTGAAACATGACACAAGGGGTTCCATGAACTGGCACCCCCTTTTTGCTCAGGCTTTGACACCTGTCTCTCTCATTCTAGTACTTTCAAGGATGTTGTTATGGGTAAGGCTTGCACTTTATTATAAAGAAAGAGAAATGTATTAAGAATTGGTGCTTAGCTTGACTGCTTTTGGGGAGGGGCTGGGAAGAAGAATTGCTGTCTACTTGTATCATTATAGATCAGTATTTGATGACTGATCTGTTCCCTTTGTGCAGGAATGAACCAATTCAAGCCAATTTTCTTAGGAACTGTTGATCCTAACACTTCGTTGAGTAAACTCAGTCGTGCTTGTAACACCCAAAAATGCATTAGAGCTGGGGGGAAGCACAATGATCTTGATGATGTTGGGAAAGACACGTACCACCATACCTTCTTTGAGATGCTTGGAAACTGGTCTTTTGGAGATTATTTCAAAAAGGAAGCAATTCAGTGGGCATGGGAGCTTCTTACTCAGGTTAGTGCCTTCTACCATTCATGCTTCATTTTTCTGAAGGCTCTATAGCTCATCTGTATGGTGAACTCTACATGTAAAGTTGTTTGACAAGTTAGCAAAACTAAGTCCTTGGATGGCTTATGCATTTAGGATCCTGTCCTTACAGTCATCCTGGTTTTATTTTTATTTTCTTATTGTTTCTTATTGTTGTTGTTGTATGCTTGGGTGATATTTGCCCTTTTTTTAATGATTTATTCTTCTTTTTGAATAGGAAATAGGAAAATTTAAACAAAACCTTCAATGTTAATTCGTAGGTAATAACTAGAGATTATGAAAATAATGAAAGGAAACGATCTTAGGTATGACATAGTTTTTCAGCTAATAACCACAGCTTGGAGAGAACTCCGCAACATGATGTTCTCTTCGATGCTTTGCATTTTGAAGACTCAAAACTGCAATCCATCTCGATAACCTGCTTCAACGGCATCAAGATTCAATCAACTCCTTTCATGTCACCAACGTGCACAAATTTGGCATCAGCAGCATGATCTGCAATAGATAAAAACCATGCAGCTGTGGTCGAAGAGAAATTCTGATTCAGATATTTGACTAAATTGCCCTTGAAGTGCCAAGAAACAGAAAATAGAAGATATATTATCCAAACAAGTTCCGAATAAGAACTTAAGATTTGATATGGAGGAGCACCCCCTTTTTGCATAGGCATTGACACCTATCTCTCTCATTCTAGTACTCTTTTTTTTTTGGGGACTTATGCCATTTACCTATTGGAAGCCAACTAGATTTCTCCTAACTAGAAGGTCGGACTGATCGTTATGCGAGGACTGGAAAGTGATACTAGGAGAAAGTTTAACTGCACAACATGGATTTGTGGTCTTGGATGTGTACCGCACTCCACAAACTCATAGAAGGTGTGAGGTAACTATCCTAGGATAAAATGGTGAAGCTTGAAAGGAAATTGCTTGAACTCTTTCATTAACGGAGTAGTGAAACAAAGAAAGTGGGAATTTGACGGGGATATTAATACAATGTGGAGTGAGATGATTACATGTATTAGGAAAGTGGTTAAAGATGTTTTATGTGAATCAAAAAAGAAGTACCATTCTTATAGAGAGATTTGGTGATGGATGATGAGGTTTAAGCAGCCATTAAGAATAAGAAAGCTAGCTTTAAGACATGGCAAAGGACTAAGGATAAGAGAACTCACAAACATGATGCAGCCTTGCTTATTACACTAACATAGGGTTAATTGGGCTAGGGCTGGTTGGCCGAGGGCTAAACCTGAACCTGACCTGACTCTGTCAGGGTTGATTACCCAAGCCCACCCTTCAAGTTTAAAAAATGGGGCTAAGAATGGGTTGGGCCGAGCCAATAGAGTTTTTTTAACACCCCTGCATGATACGATACTTTGATATTTTTAGGATTACGTTTACCAAACCTAACAAGAGTTGAAATGATTGCATACAATTGTAGCTTCTAGGGTCTTTGTGGCTAGACTTGAATACTAGGCCCAAAACTTGGGTTTTGGTTAGGGTCTATGGGTGCTTTTTCCCTAATCTACTCCTAATAATTGTGCTCTAATTCCCTAGTTGGGGTTTGGATTGCTTGATGGGAAATTGATGGTTAAAAATGGAAGGATATTTAGGGTATCAAGGATACTTAGCCCATACCATAGGTGGTTGATAAATTCCCTGAGATGGGATGAAAATCTGTGGGAATGAGATGAAAATTGATGAGATTATTTCAATGATTTTGGATGGGTGGATTATGAGATATTGGGTTTCTTGATTTTGGAGGGGACATAGAGTGATAATAACAAGGATGGACAGATCTAGAGTTTGGTTGGTCTGTTAGGACTGAAATTAGGATCAAAGGTCACTAGGGTTTTTTTTTGGGGGGGGGGGGGGGGGATATTCCTAAAATTTGGAATGTATCTAAAGGTTAGACTGGTGTAGATCTGACCTTGAATTTTGGGTCAAGAAAATTCAAGAAAAATAGAAAAAATGATGTGAAAGGAGAAGTTAATGATAGGTATAGGCTATTGGAAGGATTTCTAATAGATTCTAATGGTCAATTTGGGCTGGAGGCATGTTCTAATGGCTAGGGTTTAAGGAAATGAAAAGGGGAATGTAGGGTTGGGGAGTTTAAAAGGTTAGAAGAACTCGGGATGGGGATGATTCAACTTACAGTTTTAGAAAAGAACAGCAAATTGAATTGTTGATAAGAAGATTTGATCTTGTAGGAAATTCAAGTGACAAGAAGGAGAACAAATTGCATGTGAGAGTTTTTTTTTGGGGCTTGGGGGGGGGGGGAATGCTATATCATTCCACCTTACCGGCAGCAACATAAAAAACCTTAAAAATTCACTTCATCAAATCACGGCTCACTTGAGCAATTGCTTATATATTTATAGCCACATTAACTGGCATAGTTTCAAACTTAAATTAGGACTGAAGATTAGGAATTGACTCTAAAATAGGCTCCTGTGCTAAAAAGGAAATAGATTCAAAACTGGAATCAAACTAAACCAATGAAGGAATCCCGTTTTCCTACTTTCGACCCATATTTTAGGCCCATCAAATTGGCCAAGTATAAAATTAACTCAGGTTGCATTTGTTTGCTAGAATAAAGGTGGGTTGGGAAAATTCTTGAAAAAGCAAACGTTTCCTGTAAATCCTAAAAGTGTAGTTTGTTTGGTTGCTTGGGGTGGGAAAGTTACTAACAAGTTTCCTTAAATTAAGGAAACTTGTCTGGTGAGGTGGCAAACAAACTTTCCCACCCCAAGCCTTTTCAAAACCCCACAAAATGTGTGGGACTTTGTGGAAAAGTGTGAAAAAGTAAAAAAGTGGGACCCACAATTATCACTTTTTCACAAAATTCCTTTCTTTACTTTCCTTCTCCCTCACCCCATTACACATGGGGCCCACATGCTTTTTTCCCCACCCCACCTTTGCAAACAAACGCAGCATCATGGAATCATACGCCAAATACATATATTACCTAGTCCTAGATTATTCTTAAGGAAAGAAGTCTGATCAGTGATGATTTTACATAAAAAGTATTAGAGCAAAGAAACAAAGGTAAGAAAATTGTGGGAAAAGCAAAGTAGAAGAAGTATGAAGATTTATCTAATAAGCTGCATACAAAGGAAGGGTAAAAAAAATATTTATAAGAAAGCTAAAATAAGGGATAGGAAGAGTAGAGATCTAGACCATGTTATATGTATTAAAAATGAAGATGGTAAAGTATAGTACGTGATGAATATATCAAGGAGAGATGAGAAGTTTATTTCTCTAGCTTACTAAACAGATATGCTTCAAGTATTTGTGACTCGAATGATTGCACCATTCACCATAATGCCAATTTTCTAACATATATATGGAGAATTACAATGTCTGAAGTAAAAGAACTTATAAGGAGGATGTATGTAGGTAAGGCACAAGGTCGGGATGAAATCCCAATAGGAGTATGGAAGAGCTTAGGAACCATGGGCTATCTTGGCTAACCGAATTGTTTGATAAGATTATAAGCATGAGGAAAATTCCAGATGAATCGAGGAGAAGCTTACAAAAATAAAGAAGATATTCAAAGCTATAATAATTATATAGGCATAAAGTGTATGAGTCGTACTATGAAATTGTAGGAGAGGGTAATTGAAACCTGTTTAAGACAAGAAATCACTATTACGAGAACAAATTTGGTTTTATGCCAGGAAGATCTATAATGAAAGCTATTTGTTATATTAAGAGACTTATGGAAAGGTAGAAAGTGTAAAATTGATCTTCATATGGTCTTTATTGACCTACAAGCTTATGGTAGAGTCCTTAAGAGTGTTTATTTGACGAGTACTAGAGAAAAAACTTCAAGCTCATTTTGAATTTGGGACAGATTTTAGTATTAGTTTCCATTGGGACTCAGTTTTTGAGTTTTATTGATCAAATTATAAAAAGTGAGGGTTTAAGGGAATCCACAGAAATTATTATTTTAAATTGTTTGGTACTTGTGTTGTGCGGCTTACTTGCTTTCTCCTTGTTTTTTTGCAAGCTGGCCTCCTCTCTTTCTCAGTTTGGGAAAACATTTTTTCTTCTTCTTTCTTACGTATACCTTTCTCGGTCTTTTGGCTAAGATCAAGTGTAGTATCTGTTCTTCTTTCTTACGTCTTGTCAATTCCTTTTGTAGGTCTTATGTTGTCTCTATTTCTTCAATAGGTTCCTTCATTTCACCTTCCTTAATTTATTGGGACAGCAGATCGGATTTGTTCCCTCATCGTTCCCTCCATCACGTATTAGCTTCAGATCCTAGATATTAGGATCTTTATGCTGGTTTCCAGAAACTAGTCCTGGATTGCAATGGACCCCACCTAAATAACATACCAACTCAATTGAACTAGATAGTGACAATTTCTTAATTGAATGGAAGCGTAGTTGTCAAGGTGTTGCCCAAATGTCCTGGCCCTTTTTTGGGTCAAGGCATCTTGGTGTCGCCTTGTCACCTTGCTTGTTGTCAGTTTGGTTTTCGTTGCCATCTATTGCCTCGCCTCACCTTGTCGCTCTTGACAACTATGAATGGAAGTTTGCTGATGTAGTTCCAACTTCCAAAGACCTATACCAAGTGTAAGGCCGAGGTCCAAGACAAATCCTAGGCTTGCTGCCAGCAGTGTAACACACTAACACCACACTAATGGGTTCGACGAGGCCCATACGTAGTTTTAGGCTCTTTTATTTTATTTAATTTATATTATTATTTTATTTTGAGTCATAATTTCAGCTGGCTAAGGGCAGTCTACTAATTCTGCCCGCCATGATAGGACAATCTAGTCTTTTTCTATTTCAGTTTCCATTTCCTTAAAAATGTGATTCGCAGCCCATGAAGGGGAGTCCATGTAAGGAAGGATTAGAATATGAAACTCAATCTCATTTTAAGTTGTTTCTTCAGTTAAAGTCCAACTCCTGGTCCTATTTTCCTTAGGACTGTTAAGTGTATGACTATGCCGTCCTCCATTGATGGAATAGAACGCTTGATTATTTGAATGAAATTATCAGATTTGCTGCCTATTCTTGGATTCTCTTTACTGTCCTTGGTTTGACTGGTGTTCTCTGCCCTTTGGTTTGTGAAGTGAAGCTGTTTGATGGGAGATTCTTTGTGAAGTCAAGCAAGACCTTAACTAGCTGTCGATTTCAGCCTTCACACTCCATCCAAGCTGTTCCATAGTTCAAGACAAGGTTTCCCCATCTATGTAAGTGGCAGCCTGCATTTCCCCATCCCATCCTCTCTTCCACTGTAATTTGTGTTTATACTTCATACCCCATTCAGTCCCTTCTTTGCCCAAACTGGCCATCACTTCACCTCAGCTTTGAACTACATAAGCTCCACTATCCTATTAGCTTTGAAGTTCCATCACCTTCTGACCAGCCAAACCCTAGAAATCTCAGTTCCTGATTTGAAACCCTATATTAAAACCCTGAAATCAAGTAGTTCAATATCTTAAAAGTTAACCATTAGAATTCAATCAAACTTGGGAGCATCTCCTATGTATTCTTACATAGAATTTATCCACGTTTCAGCCCAAACAGGAAACACAAAAGCCCCCCAAATCCATCTCAAGGAAATCAGCTCATATTTCCTAACTTTGAGCACATCTTTGAAACCCCTTGAACCCAAACCATTTTTACCTTAAAACCAAACCTAATCAGTCCATACGAGATTCATCATCATCATCATCATCAAGCGTTGTCCCATCTAGATGGGGTCGGCTACATGGATTGCTTTCCAATCAGCTCTATTTGAGGCTATGCTAGATACAAGGTGATTTGAACACAGGGACCCCCGTCCAAAACCCTAAGTTGGGCCCCCAGGAAGGATCCAAAAAGCCTCCATAGGCAGGCCGAATCCTCTATGGGGGGCCCTTATTTTATCGTATTTTATTTCTAGAATTATTATTAGAAATTTTCAGAATTTTAGTTGAGTCCAGTTTGGTAGTTTTGAGTTTGTTCAGGTTTGCTTGGAGCATTCTATTTTGAGTTGAGTTATTCGTTTTAGTCTTAAGTTATCTAGCTAGCATGTGCCTTAAAAGGATAATTTAAAGTGTGTTAGTGAGATTCCAATGTAAGGGTTGAAATCTCTTAGTAATTTGATTCCTTTTCTAAAGTGTTGATAAGAGTCCAATTTGAGCTGTAATTGGATCTCATCAGTTAAGGAGATGCTAGTTTGAGTTATAGTTTTATTTTCAGGCTATAAATAGCCTCTTCATGTAAGTTATCTTTCAGATTCGATGAATTAAGAATTTGCTTGAGGAATTGCCTTAGTGTGGCTAGGTTCCTAAGAAGGGGAACCTGCGGTTGTCATTTTTGAGAGCTCCTAACTTCATCCCAGCATTCAAGCAAGCCTACAATCAAGTTCTAAAGCCTCAATCATCAAGTCCAGCAGCATTCTTCAAGATCCAGCAATCCCAAGTAAGTCACAGCCCCTTCCCTCACCTTCCTCTACCCCATGCAAGCCCTACCCTACCTCTCCTTCCTTGCACACTCTTCCCGGCTCCTTCCCCCTCTTGTCTGACCTAGACCACCCAACCCATCGCAACTCCCTCCAGCCCCTTCCTCTTCAATCCCCTGCAACACCAACCTCTTCCTCAAACCCTAGAGACCCTCCCCCCTCCTCCTCCTTCCTTGCGGCACCAAATCCTAATCCCTTTAGGGTTCCCCGATTCTCAGCCCCTAAACCCACCCTTCTACCCTCATAAGAATTGCATAGGCCTGTAGAACCAAGTCCTAATACTAGTTTCCTCAAAGCAACCCTAAATTCTGGTTTTTAGAATTTCTGGACTTCATCTTCTTCAAGTAGAATTTGCAGAATTTTGAAAAGTTCCAGGAACACCCTAAGCCCTCTTACTTGACTATGTCGACCTCTACCTTCTCTAAAACACTATAGTAACAACCTTAGTTCTAAACGGCAGGACAGCAACCATTCCCCAAACCCTACCCCTAGCCGAAACAGCCCTAACCCTAAATCTGAGTTTGAGACAATTTCAAATTTGAGCTTCATTATCCTAAGAGTTCAGATCTGAAATTCTTCTCCAGCAGGCTTGGATTATTGAAGAAACCCTAGAAAATCCCTCTAACCCTTGCTGGAAATTCCTGAGCAGCCACATTCTAGGGAAATTACAACTTATGCCAAACCCTAAATCCATGGTTTCATCAATAGCACACTATATCACAAAATACACCCCCCTTTAACCGGGGGGAAAATGGCCTTAACCAATTGTTGTAATGTGAGGAATTGCTCCTCTAAAGTATATTATTCACAAGACCCCAATATGGTATTTATAGTTATAACCTAGTTAAGTCCTATACTAAGTAGGAAAAGGAAATATAAAACAAATAGAAATAAAACTCTAGACTTATTAGGAAACATAATCCTATTCTAATTAGAAAACATCAGTCCATGTTTTCAACACTCCCCCTTCAAGTTTGAGCATAGATATTTATCATGCCTAACTTGCTCATAATGTAATTGAATATCTTTGTGCTCAAGCTCTTTGTGAGCACATCAGCCCGTTGCTCGTTTGAAGTAACAAAGGTGATATGGATCAGCCTAGCCTCAACCTTCTCTTTGATGAAATGTCTGTTAATCTCCACATGCTTAGTCCTATCATGCTGTACTGGGTTATGAGCTATGCTAATTGTTGACTTACTATCTGAGTATAACTGTATAGGAACCTCCAAATCTGTCCCAACCTCTTGAAGCAGCCCTTTAAGCCATAGTACCTCACAAATGCCTTGAGCAATCGCTCTAAACTCCGCCTCGGCATAGGACCGTGCAACCACAACCTGTTTCTTGTTTCTCCAAGTCAGAAGGTTACTTCCCACATATACACAATACCCAGAGGTAGACCTCCTATCATCTGGACATCCTGCCCAGTCTGCATCTGTATATGTCTCAATCTTCAAATGTCCATGAGCTGAAATTAAAATTCCTTTTCCTGGAGTAGTCTTCAAGTATCTCAAGATCCGATATACTGCATCAAAATGTGAGGAATAGGGATCATGCATATACTGGCTAACAAGACTAATTGCAAATGTGATGTCAGGTCTAGTGTGAGATAGATAATCAACTTTCTCACTAATTTTTGATACCTTATCTTGTCATCTGGTTCTCTTTCCTTTGCCTTCAAGTGTAGGTTAGGTTCAATAGGAGTCTCAGCAGGCTTACATCCTAGGATTCTAGTTTCCTCAAGAAGATCCAATGTATACTTCCTCTGGGATAAAGATACACCGCTAGTAGAATATGCCAACTCTAAACCTAGGAAATATCTTAGTTTTCCCATATCTTTGATCTTAAATTCAATTCCCAAAAAAGTCTTTAATGCTAAAATCTCATCCTCACTATTGCCTGTGATCACAATATCATCAACATATACTAAAAGTATAGTAGTGTGGCAACCATCTCTTTTAATTTTCAAAGTGTAGTTTGCATTGCTCTGCTTGTAGCCATTAGATATCATTGCCTTATGGAACCTTCCAAACCACGCTCTTGGAGATTGCTTCAACCCATATAAAGCCCTCTTTAACTTGCACACTTTTCTACAAGTCTCTGTAGTAGAATACCTAGGTGGTATATCCATATATACCTCTTCTTGGAGTTCTCCATGCAAAAAGGCATTCTTCATATCTAATTGTTGTAAACTCCACCCTTTATTAATTGCACATGAAATAATAGTGCAAACTGTGTTCATCTTGGCAACAGGGGCAAATGTCTCCTGGTAGTCAACGCCATAAGTCTGAGTGAAACCTTTGGCCACCAATCTTGCCTTGTACATTTTAATAGTCCCATCTACCTTGTACTTGACCACAAACACCCATTTGCACCCAACAGTCTGCTTTCCTATGGGCAAAGTCACCAAGTCCCACGTTTTGTTTTTTTTTTCCAGAGCTTGCATTTCCTCATGCACAACTTCTCTCTAGTTTGAGTGAGATAATGCCTCCTACCAAGTGTTAGGAATAGAAGTAGAGGACAAAGAGGAAAAAAAACTTTGAAATTCTGGAGATAGAGACTGATATGAAACATAGTTGGAAATAAGATGTTTGGTGCAAGTTCGAGGTTGCTTTCTTAATGCAATTAGTAAGTCCAAAGTAGGATTAGAAGAAGGGTCAAAGACAGACTCACCTGAAGGAACGGATTGTTCAGGGCCAGGAACCAAAGCTATTGACTGGCTTGGTTCGGAAGGGGTCACTTGTTGCTTTTTTTGATAGGTCTTCAGAGGTTTAGTCTCCCCCTATATATCATCCACCAGCTGATCCTGTCCGGTCATTCCATCTTCCAAAGGAGGATCATCTGCAGGAATCTCAGGAGAAATATCGGAAGGAGGAATCAATACTGGAACCTCTGCACTAAAACTCTCCCCCTGAAGAGGTGTAGGGGAAAAATGAGGAATTTCTTCTTGGAACACAACATCCATAGAGATGAAAAAGCGACGAGAACTAGGATGATAACACTTATACCCCTTCTGTGTAAGTGGATAACTCAAGAAAATGCACTTTAACCCAAGAGGATCTAACTTTCCATGAACATGGTGGTTCCGGACAAAGGCAACACATCCAAAAACCTTAGGTGAGACTGTAAAGACTGCTGTCTCTAAAAGAACTTCAAAGGGACAGCGTTGGTCTAAGACTCGGGAAGGCATTCGGTTAATTAGATATGCCGCAGTAAGAATGGCTTCACCCCAAAACCGAAGAGGCACATGCAAAGAAAATATGAGGGAATGTGCTACCTTAAGTAGATGTCTATTCTTGCGTTCAGCAACCCCATTTTGAGGTGGAGTGGCGACGCAACTAGTTTGTGTGTATGATGCCATGGTTTGCTAAGTAGGAATGGAATGAGCCACCCAAGTACTCAGTTCCGTTATCCGTACGAAGGATTTTGACTGTCGTCCTAAACTGAGTCCTAATCATTTATGAAAATTTTGAAAGCACTAGAAAACGGCACTTTTTTGGTGAAGTAAACCCATGTGGTCCTAGTACAACAATCAATAAAGGTAACAAACCATCTATGACCAGATACAGACACGGTTCGAGAAGGACCCCACACATCAGAGTGAATGATTGAAAAAGGAATTTTACCACGATTATTTGAAACAGGGTAAACGTGCCTGGTCTGTTTGGCCAAAATACATGCCTCACAATAAAAATCATTCAAATTACACCTTTTAATCAGATCAGGAAATAATTTGGACAAAATAGGTAAAAGAACGTGGCCAAGACGACTATGCCACTATAATAAGGTAAAAAGTGCAGGAGAGGTGGAACTAGAGACCGTAGAAAGAGCTGATGGGGACCCATCCATTAAGTAGAGCCCCCCTTTCTGTCTACCACTGCCAATCATAAGCCTCGTTTCCAGGTCCTGAAACACACAATGAGAAGGAAAGAAAGTTATTTTGCAATTCAGATCACGAGTAAGGCTACTAATAGATAAAAGATTAGTAAAAAACTTAGGAACATGCATGGCATTAGATAAGGTAAGAGAAGGTGACCAGATAATAGATCATTTCCCAGAGATAGGGGAGAGAGACCCATCAGCTGTTCGAACATCTTAAGCAATAGAGACAGATGAATAAGTATGAAACAAAGTAGATGGGTCTGTCATATTGTCGGTTGCCCTAGAGTCGATTACCCAGGAGGGATAAGTCGAATTGACATTATGACAACCAAAAATACCTGTGGGGAATTGTGGATCAACAGAGGGAACAATGACAGAGGCTATACTCGTACTAGAAGTCGGTACTGGAGAAGATGAGTCAAGTCTAGACATCAACTGGCGAAGGTGCTGGAGCTCATATGAGGAAAGAGGTGTTGGAGTACTCAGGGTGTCAGAACTGGCTTGATTTGTAGATGTTTGATTGTTGCCCTTGATTCCATTTCTACCTCCTCCACAGGAATTTGTTGGACGTCCATGCAACTTCCAACACTTGTCCTTTGTATGAAGCTCTTTTCCACAATACTCACACTTTATTGGAGGGTGGAAATTACCAGAACTATATTTATTATTGCCATAACCAGCCACCAATGCAGATTTATCAGATGTTTGAGTGTGTACCATAGCTGTCCTTCGACTGTCTTTGGTATCTACCATGGCATAGGCTTGAGCCAGAGAAGGGAAAAGCTCTCTAGAAAGGATCTGTGCGCGAATTTGATCAAATTCTATATTCAATCCTGCCGAAAAATCTTAAACTCTCTGTTTATCTTCCCATTGTTGATAGGCAATAGCATCTTCAACATTCTTCGATGTAAACTTCCCATAGAAATCTAAAGTCTGGTAATATCCCCAAAGAGTGTTATATTACTGAGAAAGAGGAAGGTCCTTCTGCTGTAACTGATTGATTTTCCGTCTAATTTCAAAGCATTGTGCATTATTGCCAACTATGGAGTATGTTTCTTTAGTAACTTTCCAAATAGTTGCCGCATCAGGAAGGAGGAGTTAACTCTCTGTTGTGCTAGATTCAATGGAGTTGATGAGAAAATCCATAACCAAGCATTCATCTGTATACCACTTGAAAGTTGCAAACCAGGTGTGGAAGGTTTTGTAGAAGTCCCATCAAGATGGCCAGTAAGACCACGAGCACCAATAGCGAGGGAAACTGAACGAGACCATCTAAGATAATTTGTCTTATTAAGTTTCACGGTGGTTATTTGAAGCAGAGAAAACTCACGATTCTTATGAATGGAAGACAATGGAGACTCTTTAGTTGTATCAAATAAAGGAGATATGGGATCAGCCATCATCGCAAGGAGAAAGTATGCAAATTTACAAATAGCCCCCTGAACTTTTTCGAAATTATAAAGAAGTCCCTGAAATTGTTGAAAATGGCAAAAAAGTCCCTTAACTTTTTCAAAATTTACGAGAAAGTCCCTGAAATATTTTCAAAATTACGAAACAGAACCTGAAACTATTCAAATTTGCAAAAGCTGCCCTTGCTTTTATCACGAACTGTTGTTGACTACAGAATAACTCCCATTAATTTACGTGAAAAGTATCTCTTCAGGTTACCTCCAATTGGTATATTGTTGAACCAAAGTACACCAGGAAAGTTTTTAGGAAAGACTGGAGGGACACAACCGGTCCGCTTAAATACCAGACTCCTTAGACAAAATTTTCCTAGACATGCACGTAATCACCCAATATATATTTCCAGGATATCTGAAAGAAAACAAACACATGAATAGCGACTTCAAAAAAAAATTCTACAACACCTCCGTAGGATGAAAACAAAACTTTGCTCCGATATCATGTTGTAATGTGAGGAATTGCTCCTCTAAAGTATATTATTTACAAGACCCAATAGGGTATTTATAGTTACAACATAGTTAAGTCCTATACTAATTAGGAAATTGAAATATAAAACAAATAGAAATAAAACTCTAGACTTATTAGGAAACATAATCCTATTCTAATTAGAAAACCTCAGTCCATGTTTTCAACACCAACACTATGCTAATCCATCCTAATTTGAAGCTGGTTCTTGAATGGAGCTTGGTTTCTAGCCCCTTTGAGGCCACATCATTAGTACTCTATTGGGTCAAGGTTGATAAAGCAAGTCATGAGAAGTAGTAATTCAAGGATTAAGATAGTAAAATACAACTTAACAAGTAGAGGGTAATTGACAATAATCTGAAGCTATGCTTTTAATGATAAATAGAAGTAGTAGAATCCAGAATATTTGGAGAGAATCCTCTCGGACAACCTTGAGTAGACACGAAATTTTGGGGACATTTCTGAGTCGCAGATTATTCTCTTTCCTTGTCTTTTCTTTTATCGACCACTCTCTTTTTCCTCTTAGTTGCATCACATCATTCGCCGTCAATTGATTTAGATTCCTTTAGCTGTTAGATGTAATTCTTCCATTCCATCAGTGGGTCAATTGTTTGCATACCAATCAGATCTGGTTGAAACTGCATAACATATGGAAGTCTTATTTGTATGATGTATCATCTGCTCTTTTGGTTCTTTAATTTTGTTTGATGTCTACTGGTGTATAAGCTTCCAAAGAGTGTGTGTCTGTACTAATTATATTGGTTCTTTCATTTTTGTGATTATTTATTCAGGTGTATAAGTTGCCAGCAGATCGTTTTTATGCCACCTATTTTGGGGGAGATGAGAAATCTGGCCTTGTTCCTGATGATGAAGCTAGGGAGATATGGTTGAAATTTTTGCCTCCTGAACGTGTACTGCCTTTTGGTACAAAGGTATGTTTTGCTTGGACCTTTTTTTTTTCTTCTTTTCTAGAACTCATAAACATGGTTGTGGGTTTATTTTGCGCCTGTAGAGTCATGCTGACATGTTTTTCTTGTTTCTTGTCAAGGCATTAATAAAAAGATTGCGTTAGCTTGTATATTTTCTTTTGTCAATTGGTTGATCCTTGTAGTTATGCTTCATGCTCATTTCTTTAATGCTGTTGTCATGATCTTCCATGCTTCCAATTTGGACTAGAAACAAATGATTTTTAAGTTTTGCTTCTAAGAGGAGGAAGAAGCATCTGGCCTAGTCAACCTGTGATGAAGCATAAGCATCCCTTCCTGTGAGAATTGGCCTTTGGGGGCTGCTGGAGGTGTCACCTTGGTGTCATGAGAATGGGTAGAATCTGATCCCCAATGACCTTGTCCCCCATCCTTGTCCACATGATAATTAATTGGCTATCCGGCATGTAATATAGGACCTTCTGGACTCAGGAATGTTCCAATTTTTGGCCAAGCATCAGCCAAATGTGACAATAGACCCTATCCCGAAGCACGGAGATGTGATGTGATTGGTGAGTTATCTTCTTTAGATCCTTCCTCCCTCATTAGGCCCATTTCACAAGTCACTTTTGGGTCAGCCGTGCCTCAAGAAGAAGAGGATGTGGTGTGCAGCAACAATCCTTTGTTGCGTTCCTTCCTACAATTCTCACACATCACTGGAGAACAAGCATGGGAAGGCAACTAGTAGGGAGAATAGGTGGCTGGGGAGGCAACCATGGAGGGCAGCAACCTTGTTAACATTTGGAGGGTTGGATCAGTTTTCTTTAGTTGAGGTTTTGGTGAAGTATGAAACGGTTAAAACATTGCAAGCCACTGAACTGGGAAGTGGCATTGGACACCTGTGGCATCTTTGGAAATGGGCCTGCTATTGGGCCTCTGAGAACATTTGTTGAATTGGCATGGCTGTGCCGCAAGCATGTGGAGACCAAGCTTTTGATCTTACCTCACCTTGAGGACAAGTTAAATTTCAAAGGGGCTGGTAATGATAGACCCCTGGGAGCAGGACACATGAAGGAAAGAGAGGGTAGGGAGTTACCATAATCGAATCCCAGTGGGGGATAAAAAGGGGGTAAATGAGGTATCAGTTATTTCTGTGGGGATTTTTGGGGAAGCCTTTGGCTGAGGGCGGTGTATGCTGTAGGGGGTAACTGGCACCATCAAAACCAGAGTTTTCTTTCATATTTTGTTTGATCGATTAAGTGGTTCCTATCAATCAGTAAGGAGTTGAACATGAGCGTTAGAAGCTCTAGAGAGGGAAGTGGATCATGACTAGCAATCATAGACCAATGAACCAAAAAGTGAAACAAGCCCATAGAAATTCAATGTAGGTCGCAAATCTCGAAGGAAGCCCTTAAATCCTTGACAAAGTTGAATATGCACCAAAATCGTAAAAATTTTGGTCTAATGATAGATTTGGCTTTCTGTCTAAAGGTCTCTCAGATTGTTATCCGTGGAGTTCAGAGGGCCTAGTAAGGTGAGGGAAGACCATTGGTGGTCTGGGAAGGTATTTATGAAAGAAAAAGGTGGTAGAAGTCGGAGAAGGTTGTGGAGCAGGTGGAGAATCTAATAGGTAGAACGCAGAGGAGAGATGTTGTGGCAGCCAGGTGGTAGGTTTAGGGCATCTGAGAGTGATTCTGCTTTGGTATTGTACCATGAAGAATGAGAATTGTATCTTATTAGAGCACCAGTAGTGTTCTTTCTATAACAAAAGATGACGGTTATACTGAGTTATGAACATACCCAAAGAACTCGAAAGCTCACATTACAACACAACTAGTAAGAAGACAAGTCCTGAAGTAAGACTAGCTACAGAGCTTCAAAACCATAGGAGTTAATGAAGTTCTGTTTGGATTGGGGCAAAAAAGTGTTGTTTCCTTAATCCAAAGTATGTTGCTGGCATGGTTGTCTCAATCTTGAGGTCCATCTTACCTGCTCTAAAAGTGAGTTGGCTCGAAATTTTGTTGAGCTGGAATTTTTGCTCAAGTCGAGGCTTTAACTTTGAGGGGATTAGGGGTTATTTGGGGTTGAAACTTGCTGTCCAGCATAGTTTGGCCCTTCTGGATACACTGTTGACCTCAGATTTATGAAAGAAAAGAGTGTAAATGTGGCTTCCAATTTGGACCCTAGGTTGGAAACCACTACACTGAAGCGACACCTCAAAATGGCCAATTGTACACTTCATATATTCATATATTGATGCTCAAAGTTCAAAATGTAGATAAGTTTAAATACATTACACATGTTCATAGTTCAAATTACATGGTTCAGAACTTCAAATGATAATAAAAAAGCGAACCCAGGGCTAAAAGCTTCTGCACAAGCAGTGTCCAGGAGGGGCGTAATTTTCCTACACAACCTTGCCTTAACATTTTTTGCTGATAGGCTGTTTTGGTAAAATGAAAATAAAGGATTAATGGCCCATGCGGGTCTTGAACCTGCGACCTAAGAGTCAAGACTTAAGACCGTATGTGCTAAGCACATCAATCCTGTCTCGTACATCATATTGTCTTGCTAAATGGTAAAAGGGAGATATCTCACAAGTTCTCCTAACATGGTTGCTAGAGATGAAAACTGGCTTGTTGACGGAGGTTATTGATGCTTGAAGGTGAAAGGGTGTATTCATGTTGGAATGATTGATCTGTATAGATAATGGAAAGGTACTTTTTTGCTTTTTTATCCTAGTGTGTTGGGTAAAATTAGTTTTTTATTGATGTGCTAAGTAAATTAAATCCACACATTAAAGGGTATGCATGTTAGTGAACCAAGACAGAAGAGACAGTAAGCAATAAATTTAGGAAGAAAGGAAACACCCAAGTGTGGGCATCGGCCATTTTGAGCTAGCTTGTAGGCCAAAACATGATGCAATGTGCCAAGTGAGTTTTCTGCAATAACCATAAGTGTTCAACTTGATGCTGTGCTCAAGAAATTGAGTAGTTGGAATTTTGGAACTATCCAACAAAGATAAGTTTCGATTCAGAAGTACCTCTGCAGAAAACACGGAATGGTCCATCCTCCACCCCCTCTTTTTTTTGCATTTTCAAATACTGCTATATAATTGTTTAGTTTAATACATTAAAGGAAAAGAGCAACCTATTTGGTCTACTTATTTTTGTAAATCTGTGTAGGATAACTTTTGGGAGATGGGTGATACTGGTCCTTGTGGTCCTTGCACTGAAATCCACTTCGACAGAATTGGCAACCGAGATGCTGCATCATTGGTCAACAATGATGATCCCACATGTATTGAGATATGGAATCTTGTTTTTATTCAGGTACAGTTTCGCCACATTGGCCTTATGATTCTTCTTGAGCTATTTATTGCCCTTGTTTTTTCTAATTACAGAAGTATGAAGTAGGAAATTCATTGGCAACAAGAAATAAAATAGTCATCAACATGGTTTGGGATCTCAATCGAGATCTTGGCTGAGATCTGGTAAGTTTTCTAGGCTCAACTCGAGTGAACTCAAGGGCCATCTTGGTGGGGCTTGGGGGTTAGGTTGGCTTGGAATATGGTATTTAGCCTAATTTAGGCATTCTAAACACAGTGGTGGCCTTAGACTTGTGAGAAAATGAGTGTATATATGAGTTCCAACTCAACCCTAACTTTGAAATGAAAATGCTGAGAAAATGAACATGCTGATTTACAAAACATAAAATACACAACTATTATTTGATATGAATGAAAACATCAAGGTTTAAAGTCAAAGGATACATCAAACATGTTCAGTTGTTCACAATTCCACATCATGACATTACAACATTGGTGTACTTAATAAGTTACACAATAGTGTACTTAAAGTTACACCACTAGAGTATAAGGGTAAAATGAAATCTATAACTAAGTCACTAAGCGATTCCTCTAACTTACAAACATTTCAAAATACGTTTTTCTTTTTATGATATTTAATTTTCAATTTTACAAGATTTATATTTTTAATACTCTTAACTTTGAAACCAAAATGTTGAAGGACTGAACATGTAGACTTATAAAACATGAAATACAACCATTATTTGACATAAATGAAAACATAGAGGTTTTTTTTTTTTTTTTTTTTTTGGTAATAGAAGACATAAAACACTTAAAGGTTTGAAGTCAAATAATACATCAAACATGTTCAATTGTTGAGGATTCCACACTATGACATTACAATGCTGGTGTACTTACAAGCTACACCACGAGAGTAATATAAAATCAATATCTGAGTCACTAAGCAGCTTCTCTAACATAGATTGCAACATTTTCAAAACATATGTACTTTTCATGATATTTTATTTTCGTTTTTTACAAAATATATTTTTTTAATTCTGAAAATTCAACAAATAAATTAATAACAGAATAATAATTTTGGTTCCATGAAAGTGTAGATTGGGAAAAGATGTTCAACATATGTTTAATCCACATCCAAAAACCTAATTTAGAAGATATTATTTGAAAAGAATGAGATTTTGGAAGAAAACTCACCTTGCATGAAGAATGGCTTCAAAATCACTAGATCCTTGTTGATTACTTGTTGTAGATGAGCTAAATGGAGTGTTGATGCAGTCTAGGGGAGATTAGAGCACCTTGTTGGCCAAAAATATGGCCAAAAGTTAAAAAAACAGCAAGCAGGGAAGAACTTGTGTCAAGATATCTTGTCTCGACTTGCCAAAACATTGTATTTTAATGGCCTGGCTTGATCGAGATCTCGGCCTAGATATCGTATTCTCCTCAATTCGGAAGGCAAATCGTCCCGAGGTCTCCTAAAACCAAGATCACTTGAGACCTTGAACTATGGTTGTCAAGTTGTTGCCTGAGCATTGCCAAGGCAACAATTAGGCATCCAGGCTGACTTATTGGGGCCTAGGCAGTTGCTGCCTTATTGTGGGGTGGCTTGCACTAGGTTAATTAGTATGAGACAAAAATCTGACATTTACTTGTGCCAAAATCATATAAGAAACTATTTGTGTATTTGAGATTTCATTTATTTAAGATATTGCTCATAAATAAGAAAATATCCCCTACTTGAATCCAATAAAAACAGTTCAAAAGTGAAATCCCAAAAGATATAAAAGGCCAACCTCCAAGTATGGCGCTTTTATGTTAGAAAGAAGGCGGGAAGGGGCACACGCACACTAAAATTCTCATACTCGCCTTGACACTGCCTTAGCAGGTGCTTTACCGCTTAAATGATTCAATTGCTCTAAAGCGCCTAGGATCACCTTGGTTCCACAACAACTATGGTTGAAAATATGGTGGGAGATCTCGCGAGATATCTTGCTTTTTCAAAAAAGTGAGATGAGATGGAGATCGAGAGCAGAGAGTTGGGATATCTTGTTCGAGATCTCGCCATATCTTGCTGGAACTCTCAATTTTTGCGGATTTTTTTGCGGATTTCAGCTGGATTTTCACTTACAACCACTCTTAGCACATTTACAACATCGAAAGAAGATAAATCATTCTCTGCTTGTCTCATGAACTTATGACTTAATGACTTCTAGAACTTCTAATGGTTCATGGTTGTATGTTTTATTATTCTATTCTTGAAAATTGAGATTGTGATACTCATATGGATGGAATTTTGATGACATTTAGGTTATTTGATGCATTTGATACACTTGTTTTTCATTTATACGCCTTAAAGGTTCTATATTACATGTTGTATAACCTTGCATTCCCTAATCCTACAATATTTTGGTTTCACAGTATGGTAGACTTAGGAATCATACTTAGGGTTGATTTTTAGACTAAAATCCAAGATCACCAGTGTGTTCAAAAGGCCTTAAATAGGCTAAATACCAAGTTTCAGCCCAATTGGGACCCTAAAACCCACCGAGTTGACGCTAAAAAATCACATATCTCAACCGAGACTCGCCGAGATGGTCAAGATCTCGGTTTTTCAAGGTGGCGAGACCTCAATCGAGAGCGATATCTTCTACCATGTTTGAAAAAATGACATCTCAATGACTAATCACTTTAATAAGTTTATGGCTTAATGATGCAAACCCAGGTTTAGGGTTTATTAACCAGGATCCTCTTTAATAAGAACCAGCACTGATTAGGGTTTTTTGGAGGCTTTCTCTAAGGGTTCTAGGGTTTATAGGGCTGCTGGACTTGTTATTTCAGATCTGAAATATTGTATGAGATTTCAGATTTCAGATTTGAAACTCAAATCCTAGGTTAACTAGAATTCGGCTAGGCTTAGGGTTTGGAGTGGGGGAAGGTATCCTGCTGTTCAGAGTTGGTTATATCTCTGTTCTATAGTTTAGGGACTGTTTAGAGGAGGTAGGGGATGAGCTATGAAGGTTTGAGAATTTTCTGGAGTTTAAAAATTCTGCAACTTCTCAAGGAAGAAGATGAAGTGCAGAAAGTTTCAAAATTCACGAAAGAAGGCTGGTTTGGGCAAACTAAGATTGGGACTGTGTTCTAGGCTTAAGGGCGGCTGAAAGGGAAGAAAAAGGGTTCAATTGGGGCTGGGAATATGAGTTTCCTATTAGCGTTAGGACTGTAAACGTGGGGAAGAAGGGTTGTAGGAAATTCTGGTTTTCAGGGCAAGAAGGTCTTAGAGGGCTAGGAATTAGGTTTAGCAGTGGGGGAGGGGTGCTGATATCATAGGAAACAGGAAGAGGTGAGGGGAAGGCTACGGTTGGGTCTGGAGTACTAGGGGAAGGATTGTATCTACTCGAAGTTGGTTGCTGTTACAGGAGCTGCAGAAGAGAACCCAACCGCAAGTTTCAAGGGAAACCCAAGACCCTATTTCTCAACTTTAACTAATTCATTAATCCAGACTGAAAATTACAATGCAGAAAGAGGCTATTTATAGCCTAAAATTAAAGACATGGACTCAAATAAGGAAGCTTGGTTGCTAAGCAATCCAAACTTACTAGACTTGCACCTAACAATTAGGAGTCATTAGGAAGTAACTCTTTCCTAATTTACGACTCAAAGACTCATAGGAAAGGAAACAATAATTACTTAATCAGTAAGACTCCACTTTAGAAATAAAACCAAAACTAAAAATTCAGAAGTGACCGTACTAAATAGACTCGATTATAGGGGTGAAAATGACCATTTTGCCCCTTGGTCAGTTTCAGCCCCCCTTTGTTTGGGCCCTGTTCTGGATGGGCTTGGGCTCCTTCTAGGCTCTTTGGGGGTTGCCTGGGGCCTGGATACATCACTTAAAGCAGTGGCTGTATTTGTTGTCCATGTCGTTTTATAGTTGGAAGTTTCTTTCATTTGCTTTAAACTAATTGTGCAACATGGAGTGATTATGTGGCAACTCCAACCATTGGATATCTAGGGTATGATCCAGATATACCAGTCTCAGCTTTCGAGTTTTAACTGAATCATTTCCCTATCATAAACTGGCCTACTCTCCCCATGTATTGAATACACCCACTCGATCTTCCTGGAGTTTGCTATGCTGTAATGTTGTTTCACAGCCCCTTCTTTGGTTCAGAATTGACAGTTGAGCTTGGACCTTGGATTGATCTGTCAACCAAATTCTAGCCCCCTGTAATGCTGCATAACTATATATCTTGTTTTAGGGTTTTCACAATGATTTTTTGTTAACTTGGTCAAGTATGTGGCCATGAAGGCTCTAGAAGACTAGAATCACAAGAAGATTGAAATTGGACTGACTTTTCTACATGCCTCTAACTTAAAATGGCATAAATATTAAACAGGGTTGTAAGAAATATGGTCAAGCATTCTCAAAGCAGCAAGAAAACTCAAGTATGAGACCGAGAATGGCACTATTGAGGAACTATTATTTAAATGCTTCTATCCAATTTTAAAGCAACTATACCATGTAGCACTTATTTCAAATTTCATGTCTATTAATTGCAATACAGAATCACATTGTTGAGGGAGAATCTGTTCTCAAGGCTCTAATATCATTTTAACCTATCCATGTTAGTCTAAATTGATATCAGTGAGCAATTCATTTATGGTGATTTCATCATGAATAAAAAGGAAAAGAAAATGAGGTTAGAAATGGATTGCAAACCTCTCATCATGCAACCTATTCCATGTTGGGTGAGTGCCCCCATGTCCAACCACTTATCTTAACCTGGAATGGGACCCCATGAACATAAAGGGAATCATCCACTTCAATAGTTTTAACATGGAAAGAAACACCATCAGTTTCTGTCCATGAACTCCCTTTGCCTTTGGAATCAAAGCTGGAAGTTCACTGTTTGCATGTTCTCATGGAGACTTCAAAGTCGAAGCCTGGTAAGTTTGTAGCCCTAGTCAAACCTTTGCTAGGCACACGTAGAGCAACACATTCAGGCTTGACAAGTTCAGGATCTCACTGGTGCTTCTCTAATGGGAATGCGAGTGATGCAGTTTTAGCCAAAAGTGACTTTACTAGTTGATGCAATGTGTCTTTCTGTATACTTAACCCCTAAAACAGCCTGACAGATGATCATTCTGTTTTTCCAGTCACTGTTCTTTATTTAGGCTTACAATTTCCCAAATTTGCTTGTTGATTATAGAAAACTAGGGCAGACTGCAAGCATAGAGCCGTTATCATCACAAGGGAAGGGTTGAGTGTGGTGGACAGGGATTCTCTGCTATCCACACATGTCATGGCATCTAGGGAATCCAAAGGATAAAAATCAAGTCGACACCAGAAAGGTGAACAAGACGCCCAGGCTGTGACTTGAAAGCCATACTGCTCTCTTAGTTTCTTTGACATGAATGGTCGAGGATGAAAACTGAAAAGAATGCCAATTAGGGCCTTTCAAGGATGGAGGGCAAAATTGTATTTTGAGGCCTTTATTTGTTTTCTGAATATAATATTTTAACATATTTTATTTGGGGTAACCAGCCAAATGCCATTTGTACATTTGTACCATTTGTTTGAGAAGAGTCCAAAAATTTGCATGCACAACGCCCCAAAAGAAGGTGCGCTTTTAAAACAAATTTCTAAATAAGAAAATGAAATTTCCCCGAGTTAAGTTAAACAATTCCAGATTTTCTTTATTACATGTAAATTGTTTTTGTAATCATTTTCGGTGTGGGCATTTGACACCAGCAGTCACTTGGCTCTGTGGTACTCTGGTCAGTGCTAACTGCTAAGACTTGGTCTGAATGCTTTTTTTCTTCTTGTCAGAATAATGCCCTAAAAATTGTTTGAAAAGTGAACCCTTATTCAAATAGTTTGGGATATTGAAGAACCTTATACATGGGGGGTTTATAGAGATAGGCCATCAAATCTGACATGCCAACAGAAACCAAATATCCCTCTACGTGGAAGGAATCCTACTGTATGATATACCATTCGGCCACCTTCTTTTCTGAAACCACTTTTTTACCGTGAAATGGATTATATTAACTCATCTGGTTCTTAGTTGTCTACTTGTATTCGACCATTCTTTGTAAAGTAATCGTTGTGTAGCTGCCCTAATTGAACTGGTACAAGAAGGATTACGAATCTTCTAGTTTCCCCGTTGTTTCTGATTGTCCCGGTAGTTATATGATTTTTTCAAGGATTGTTCTATTTCTCTTGTGCAGTTCAACAGGGAAAGTGATGGTTCTCTAAAACCTCTTCCTGCAAAACATGTTGACACTGGGATGGGATTTGAACGGTTGACTTCTATTCTTCAGAATAAGATGAGCAACTATGACACTGATGTATTCCTGCCCATATTTGATGCTATCCAAAAGGTGAGGCTTTTACACTCTCTTTTAAAGAGTATCATTTTTCATGATTTATTTTCCATGAGATGCAAAATAATTTTGTTAGGTTGTACAGTATTAGCTTCCATACAAAGTGGTGGAATTGGTGCATCTCTCTATAGATTATTTAGTTGGTTGTCACGTATGTTTGCTACTGAAGAATCTTCTAGTGCAGTAAAGTCTCTCTTTCTTTAATCCACCCCTCTTAACCTAGGGCTGTACACTGCTGTTGCCTTATCATCTAGAATTCTTTGGTGTTTGGCTATTTGTTTGGTTTTAGGAGTCCCAATATTGCATTTTAGCTTTTATTTTAGCTATTGAATTGAAGTGCTGACTGGTTATGTTCAATAGGTCTGATTGTCTCTGAGTTCCTTGTCTATATTGTAGGCAACCGGAGCTCGACCATACTCAGCAAAAGTTGGAGCAGAAGATGTAGATAAGGTTGATATGGCTTATCGGGTTGTGGCTGATCACATAAGAACTCTTTCATTTGCAATAGCAGATGGTTCTTGTCCAGGTGAAATTCTCAGCATTTATACTAGAAATAATTATGCTCTTATTCTTACCTGACCTTCCCTTCTGCATGTACAGATATGTTTTAATTAGTATGTTTATGTCTGCTGGAGGTTCCTAGTTCTTTCCTGTTTATTGACAATACCACTGTGTATGCTTCCCCCCCCCCCCCCCCACCATATAAGTATATATAACACTACATTTCACACACTCTACATCTGTCCAGTGAGTATGTATTATTGTTCTTCATACCAATATCCTTATTTTTTTTTAAAGCTTCCCAAGGTCTAGATGATTCTACTCCATGTTTCTCTCTCTCTCGCTCTCTCTCTTCCCCTTTCCCCTGTCAACTTCTTTTGGAGATTTAAACATGGTGTAGTGACATAGCCTTAGACTTGGAAACTATTATGTATTCATTACACTTGTTTCTTTTTTTTTTTTGCATATGATCTATGAAATTTGATTGAAATCTATGAAGTGTTTTTCTGTACTTAAAAAAAATAAAAATTGACATCACTAAGATTCAAGTAAGAGGAATTAACCAAAAGTTGTTGGAATAACCATCTAAATTACAGTTCTAACTGATGCAGAATACAGAAAATATAAGTACAAGTTTACAATAATGACAGATGATTCATAAGAATTACGGCACCACAACCATCCCCTCCCTAGAAGGATATGCATGTATAGACTCAGGTTATATCCTATAAAGGAACGAATTCTCAAAAACAGATTCGAGGTCTAATTGCTCCCTGTCAGCCAGCTTGTCCACAATCTCATTTGCTTCTTCGCTTGGCTGCAACTGGTACTTGATACCAGATTGGGCAGTAAGCTACTGAATAAGCCTTAATAGGTGATTATATTTGCGAGGTACCTTATTTGAGTTGTTATTCCATCGAATCTCATTTACTCAATCCCTTTCCTCTGTAGCATGATTCCGTCCCATGCTTAACAAGACAATTGTCATCCATTTAATCTCACTAATTAATTCCCTTCCAGCGTGCATCTTTTCTAGGCCTTGAAAAGACTCCAATGATACATCATCCTTGATTACTCCTTCAGGGGGCCTGGGTTGCCAATATAACATCTATCTGTAATGACCCTGCCCACACTCTTTGATGCAGAATCATCCCCAAATTGGGCTTTTTTCCTTAGAAACAGTCCTAGGATTGGATTATACGTGTATTTGGCCTTTCATTCATGGGTTTACTTTGTAATTGGTCAATTTGATGGGCCTAAAATATGGGTAAACATTAGGAAAACGGGATTTATTTAGCTAGTCATATTTTATATCTTGTGCTTTATTATATCAAATTCCTAGTCAATTTGAGTTACCTGATACGTTAAAGATTGGGTTAGGCCTTTCCTTTTTGAGTATAAGATTCTATTTTGGAGTCTAATTGTGAGTCCCAGTTCTAGTTTGAAACTATGTCAGCCACTGTGGCTATAAATATAGATGTAATTGCTCAGTTGAGCCATGAATTGATGAGTTGAAGATGAGGAACTGAAGAAGATGGGTTGTATTCTGGTGCCATGGCCTGGCAAAAAATAGAAAATGCTTTCTCTATCCTTTCTGGTTCACACTTTGAGGCATAACTCTGTACCTTTCTAAAGGAATGCCATTTGACTTGTGCTTATATCCTCATCTTTGATTGGCAGGCAATGAGGGTCGGGAATATGTTCTGAGACGTATTCTTCGACGAGCTGTTCGTTATGGAACTGAAGTCCTTAATGCTCAAGAAGGTTTTTTTAGTGGGTAAGAATGATATATTAGTTCAGTCAGGAACCAATTGGTACTTCAAATCTGTTTTTGTCTCATATATTCCTATTAGGCTATGATTACTTTATGACAATGGAGGCCTTCGGATGCTCCTCTGTGGAGGTCTGTTTTGATTCAAAATGAAGGAACTAAAAGAGGCAGGGGGCAGGCATAAAATTACCAAAGGACAAGTGGGGAGGAAAGGCATGCATAGCTTGGGCCTTGTATCATGTATGGCTTTGAATAAAGTGGATTGCTAAGTAAGGATCCAAGTGGCGACCACTTACTTAGGATAAGGTTATGTTGTCGTGGTTGCTGTTGCTGTCCTTGTTGATTCTTGGATGATGAACTTCTACTCTGATGTACATGGTACTTGTTTGTATTCTTTACTATGTACTAGACACTAATTAGTGTGTTGATATTTAGGCTTGTAGGTATTGTAGTGAAGGTCATGGGGGATGTCTTTCCAGAACTGAAGCAACGTGAAGTTAACATCAGGGACACTATTGCTATAGAGGAAACCAGTTTTGGGAGGACATTACTTAAGGTAATCATTTTTGTTTCAATATACTTGATATTTCTCATTTTATATCTCTCCATTTGAGTTCATCCTAATGCCATTCGAAGATTCTTAAAATAATGTGTTCATTTGTTTGGCTTTCTCTGCCCCCTTTAATGTTTAAGAATGACAAGAGGATTGACAAGCTGTTTGACCTGTTCCAGGGAATTGAGCAATTTAAGAAGGCAGCTCAAGATGTTCAGGGAACAAGATTGAGCGGGCAGGCAAGTAGATTTCTTATTATAAGTAGGTTGCTTCTCATATGTTGCACATTGGGGGAAAGACTCATGATTTCAGTCCAACTGTCTAGGATTACTTAAGCATACATACCTGAGAAATGTTCTCATAGTTTTTCCTCATAGTTCCAATGGTTATGTGGTTTGTCTTTCTTTGGGTCATTGGGTACGTATCAACCATATAGTTAATACTGAGGCAAAATTTCCCCCTCCCCAATTCGGACAGTTTTAAAGTACATCATACCTGTGCTTCTAAGTATCTAATTAGTTGAATTTTTGGGAAATGAAAGGGTGATGCAGGAAAATGCAGGAAACCTTCAAAATTTTGCAATGCAACGGTTTTGGATGTTTATTAAAGAAAGCTGCATATCTAGAATGATTATAAACAAAAGAAAACTACCCCAAGTGGTTACATGCTTATTTGATTATGTTGGTTCTGTCATATCACAAATTAAATATTTCATTAATGAACCTGCGCTATGGATGACTCTCTTTTTTTGAATACTCTATTTCTGACAATCAGATGGCAACAGTCTGTTTTAGAAAGAAAAAGTAGAACACCACCATCTTGCATAATGCACTTCCATAATGTTCATAGTTAATGGCTCATTTTTATGTGGAAAACTCAACTGTGCACAAGTTTTAGCATTTCCAGTTCGGCTTTCAGAGTTGAAAAGTTCAATGCTTTTGTTTTTCCTCTTCAAATGTTATTTAAGTGCTCTTGTTTGTGACATATGCTGTACAATATAAGGAGAGGCCCTTTTCTGCAATTTTTAAAAGTTTGAAGAAAAAAGGGGGTTTTCAAGAAGTTTTGCACCATTTTGCCCATTTCTCATCTTGTCCCTATAGCAGATTGTTTCAACTGAGAATGGTTCCAAAGTTTGTATATATGATATCTTGACTGAGAATGGTTCCAAAATGTGGTATGTTTCTAGTTCTCATAGCGCTTTTGATTTCAGTCCTCACCACAATAGACACATTTTTTCTACCTTCCCATCTTGGTCAAAGTTTTGAACTTCATTATTGTGGGGAACTGTCAGGGTTCTTAGTTGTATTTTCTTTTTGGGGTATTTTAGTTAGCTGACTAGCCTTGGCTGAGTGTCTTTGATAGCCTTTTGATTGCAGGATGCTTTTGCTTTGTGGGACACCTATGGGTTTCCATTGGATCTGACTCAGGTATTTCTAGTAGTAGATATTTTCTTTTGTGATAATGCTGGTTTGGTAGAACTATAGACATCAGATCCAGCTTACCTTTTATTAATCAGCTTATGGCAGAAGAACGAGGTCTAACAGTTGATGTGGATGGCTTTAATACTGCCATGGAGGAAGCAAGGAGAAGATCTAGGAGTGCTCAGAATAAGGTGTTGATCTGCTCTTCATTTATTTTCTTGTAGATGCCAGTTATACTATGAGAACTGTTGACTACATCAAGAGGATAGGGTTAGGGATCCATTGCATTATACTTCTCTAGATGTCGGGAGATTTACCATGGTCTGCATACACTTTAGTCATTGATTAGTTTAGATGGGTTATGTTACTCTCTGGTTTTCTTTTATTGCATTTTTATTTCTCCTACACTCTCCTTCTCCCCCCCCCCCTTACCTGGTGAAGGTGGGGGGGTAGGCGTAGAACAAAAACCCGGGGCAATATTGAGAACCATACCAAGTCAGTCAAGAACTCAGGATCTCAACCAAACAAGTCTACAAAAGGAGCACGTATCCCTTAAGTTTTGCTGGTTTTGCCTAAGTTCCTGCTGCCAGCTCTAATCTCGCAATTTCTTCAGATATTTTGCCAGATTTTTGGGTGGAGAAGCTATCGTGGACCTGGGAGTAGGTCTGCTGTAGTGGGCTTAACAATTTGGAGAATTGAAATATGAAGGGGAGAATTGCAGGGCAAAGGACTGAAATGCACCAGGCACAAACTCTCCAGTATCAAATCATAGAGATAACTCAACAGTTATCAAGTTGACTATAATAATGGCCAGGTTACAAGCATGTATTTAGATAGGGTGAAAAATATATACCCTAGTTGAAGTATGAGATATGAAACTTAAAACAAAATGCTACTTAAAGTCTAACTCTAACTTATCACTATGTTGGTAACCCGAAAATAAAATATTAAATTAACTAATTCCAACCCTTGTTGGTCCAAAGCTCTTAAGACTGGTTCTTGCTGGTTTTGGGTTTCTGAAGATTAGCTTGCTGGTACAACCAATCTATGGATACTGCCACAGAAGTGCTGCCAGATATTTTTCTCAAATCTAGTATCTTATATTTTGTAGTCTATTTTTATTTTATTAAAAAATATTAATAAATAATTCAAAATGAAAGTTTTCTGTTAATTTCATTTTTCATTTTATTACGTTTGAATTTCTATTCTATTTATGCTTTTATCATTCCAATATTCTAATAATTAAAATTCTATATCTTTTTTCTTTAGAGAAAGAAAAGTGTTTTCTTAGGGTGCTAGTTGTAAGGTAGAAAACTTCTGAACTTGAAAAGCTAGAAATAATATCCTTCTATATAAGCCGTTGGATTTTCTAAACAACACGTGTTGTAACCTGATCCGTTCAGGCGCGACAAAAATTCGTCTGTAGAATGGTTAATGATTCTTGAATGATGAATCAAAAAATTCTATCATCGTTGGAATAAATCATGGAAGCCAAAAAGATTCTTCAGATCTAGTAATACCATTACATTATATTGAATATTGACAACTCCAGCTGCTTCGCACATACTGGTAATGTGGCATCATATGGAACATTAGACCAGAGTGTCTCATGTTGTCGCTTTGGATTGTAATTTGAACTTTTAACATGTATATATTGCATGCAGACTTGTTTGAACACTAATGCATGAGTTAAGGGCTTTGTATGAGTATGTTATGTGTATAATAGGGCATTTTAGGCATTTAGTTCAGCGTAGCAGTTTCCACCTTGGGGTCCAAAATGGAACTCTCATTTACACTTGTTTTTTTTCATAAATTTGAGGGTACCACTATGTTCAAATGGTCTGAATAACAGCAAGTTTCAGCCCCAAGTGACCTATACCCCTTGAGATGGATCAAGTTCCCAAAAAAAAGAACAAAGTTAATATCTCACCTAGATTTTGGTCCAACTCACTATTTTGAGGTAGCCTCAGATTGAATCTTGATCCGTGGAAGTAGGTAGGGTTAGACTTTTGGAATGGGATGATGCGCTGTCCTTGTACTTCTCTGATGAAATTCCATAGCCTCAGAAGCTTCTTTATGTGTTAGATTTATAGGGAGTATACTGTGAATTGTTTATATGTGTTACACACTTTTACCTGGTGACATGTGCTGATATCAATTTTTGGCAGCAAGCTGGTGGTACAATTGCCATGGATGCTGATGCCACCTCAGAGTTGCGCAGGAGAGGAGTAGCTACAACTGATGATAGCAGCAAGTTTATATGGTTTCAGGTCAGCACTCTTGGTTTTATGGAGATTAATGACAATTGTATTAGATATTAGTAAGGTATTGCTCTTTTATAGACACAGCATATGTGTCTAGGTTCAGATGGAAGTGTTTTAAGAGAATGTTAACTGAACAAATAAAGAGGGGTTTTAAAATTTTCAGGAAGATGGCTTTCATTTTGGATTATTTGTCATCTTTAATTAAATGCTATCGTATTCCATCTCTTCTTTTTTTCTTGTGTTCTCTACATTAAAACATTTTAATGTAATCTTTTGATTTAGATAACTCATATTAGTTCAACTCAGATGCATTTTTGGTTCTCCATTTGAAATTTTTATACTATTTCCAGGATCATGAGACTGTCATAAAAGCCATATATACCGGTTCAGAGTTTGTGGAGAGTGCTGTTTCTGGTGATGAAGTGGGCTTTGTTCTGGAAACAACAAGCTTCTATGCTGAGCAAGGTGGACAGGTATTGCATCCTCCTGGTTAGTTATTGCCTGTTTTATAATGACCCACATATCAACAGCATCTAGGAACACAAGGCTTTGGACAGACCTGGATCCCAGGCAACAGCAAGAAGCCTCCAAAGAGATGCTTGGTTAACTATATCTACAGAAGTTTTAATAGTTTTCTAGAATAATCATCTTCTTTGTGGAACGAATTAATTCAAAGTTGAGTTTGAAGCTTTGGTGCCATAGCAGTATCGTATGCATTCCACTTAATTTCTTTCTATATGAAAGAACCAAAAGAAGGCAAAGGGATTTGAATTTTGAATTGTTTTCTATGAAAGTTTTCTATCTGAAAAATCTTTTGTTGAGATTCAAGCCACTACCCAAATGTTAATGCTTTCTTCTACACTGGAAGCAGATTTACAGGTGAAATTATCTATTAAATCTTTGTACCTATACGAATTATCTTGCGCACCTACCATTTTGTCCTGCCTGTATATCACTTCATACTTGCACCTGTGTGTTCTCCCTTCTTTCTTTCCATTTTTTTTTTTTGGGGGGGAGGTTGCACTCGACCAGTACTGAAGGAGGCATCTCCTGCTGGTAGGGTGCCAATTCTAGGACCGAACTGATGGAAGTATCACCTGTGTTGAAATGATAGCCATTTATGTTTCTACATTGATATCTCATGTGTTCCCCCCCCCCCCCAAAAAAAAAAAATAATAATAATAATAATTATGAGTTTATTTTACTATTTAAAGAGGTTGGTTGGTTTGGGCCTTAAACCCAAGGGGGAAGATCCAAGACCAATATATTTTCTAATTTGGAAGAGACTGTAATGGCTCAATAATGGGTTCGTAATGGTCTCGAAACCAATCCAAACCGAACCCAAACTGTAAGCCCAAACTGAAACCGGATTACAACTGCAATTCGGCTAATGGTCCATGTTTGGGCGTGGTGCCGCACGAAACGAGAAGTCCAAACTCAAACCGGCTCGCACCATACCGTTGACACCCCAGCTGTTGGATGGGATGGAAGTATTTGTTTAAGTCTTTGTAGGCCACTTGTGTAAGCCATCATCTGGTAATGTGTGGATTTCAGTTTGATCCATAATTGCCTCTTCATAACTATATATATAGTTTATATTATCTGATAGGTTCAATTCTATTTGAAGATGGGATGGAACAGAAAGTTAGGCAAAACTGGGGCGGGTGGGGCACTTATATAGTGGCCAATAGTAACTATAGAAGCCTCATCATACAAACTCGTTCATGACCTTGGCTCCTAGGCAGGTGTCGTGCCACTTGGTTGGTGTAATCTTGTTTTTCTTTTACCCTCTCTGTTGTGGTGGTCGCCTTGGTGCATGATTGCAATGGACAATACAATTTAAATTTGCAACTATACTTGACAGGTACCGTATGTTGGGGGATTAACCTTCAAGTGGAGAGAGAATCTAATCAGTAGTATATGTAGCACAAATAGATAACATTTTTGGAATTCCATCTTAGTAAGGTCTTCAAGTGTTGGGATTGAATTGGATGCAATGGCATATTATGCCTGGATGATAAGATACGTCACATTATTGAGTAGGAGCAGACTGGAGTGGATCAGCACAGCTGACTTTGATCTCAGATATTGCTTTCTTCCTAGATTTTTGGTCTACATTCCACTTGTTGAAAGTAATATTGTTCATTTATCCGACTTTATATGATTGTGGTTTCAGATATTTGATACTGGATCAATTGGAAGCTCAAGTGGTTCACTGCAAGTGCTTAATGCTCAAATTTATGGTGGTTTTGTCCTCCATATTGGTTCTATTTCTGGAGAAAAAGGCAGGTTTTGTGTTGGTGATAAAGTAATCTGCAAGGTCATACATGCATTCCATCTGCTATTCCTTTTTTAAAATAGTTTTTCTCTCTTCTTCTTTCTTTTTTTTATTTTTTATTTTTTTAATAAGAATTGTTTGTCAAAGTTTCCATTGCTTTACGTGAACAGGTTGACTATGACAGGCGTACTCTCATTGCGCCTAACCACACCTGTACACATATGCTAAACTTTGCTCTCAGGGTAAGACAATGTTGCTGCTTTAGCTATGCGCCTGCGGCCACTCAACTTTTTCGTAAATTTATCTGCATTTGTCTAAACATTTGTGAAATGATGGCAGGAGGTCCTTGGCGATCACGTTGACCAGAAGGGATCCATTGTTCTTCCTGAAAAATTAAGATTTGATTTTTCCCATGGTAATACTTACTCTTTTAAGATAGCTCTGTTGAGGTGCACTCACTATCTTTTTGTAATCTCCTGGATCTTTGAGCAGGAAAGCCCATCCATCCTGATGATTTGAGGAAGATTGAGTCAATTGTGAACCAGCAAATCAAGGATGAATTGGATGTTTATGCCAAGGAGGCTACCCTTGCTGATGCCAAACGTATACTTGGTTTACGAGCTGTATTTGGAGAAGTAAGCTTTTACTATTTTCTTATCATTGTGTGAAGGCTGTTTGTGCATTGAAGGTACTATGTTTGGTCAGTAGGTTTATTGTTGATCCATTATTTTTTGTTTTATGTTGTTGCAGGTCTACCCTGACCCTGTAAGGATCGTAGCAATTGGTCAAAAGGTGGAGAATCTCCTGGCTAATCCAGAAAACAAAGAATGGTCATCAATCTCAGCAGAACTTTGTGGAGGTCAGTTTTATGTTTTGTTGCGTGCACTGTTAACGTGTTTCCACGCTCCCAAAAGCTATTAAGGCATTTGTCCATATGAAAGACTATTCAAGCCCTTCTCTTTTAATTGATTGTGATACTGATGATGCTGTCAGCGTGCTCCAGGTTAAGAATAATTTAGGAAACAAGCAGTAATTTTCCAATCTGACATTGTTACGGCAATACCCAACGGAGGAGAGATTGTTCATTCTACTTTTCCATATATGTGATTTTTGTATTATTTATCTACTCATAAAAGTGGAGGATTTGCTATGTGCATAAGAATCTGTCTCGGATGGCTCCCCAAGGAAGGTCCTCCTGTATGACCCATATATCTGACATGGAAAGTCAGATAGGTCCCTGAATTTTGTTCCCAGGCCCCTGTTCACATTATCTTTCATTTCTAATGGAATTGGCTAAATGGTTATATACAGCACTGAAAATCCTGGACTACCATGAGGGTATATTCCAATGCTTTGGATGTTCCATGATTGGCGGTTGGTAAATCCAGCCATGTCTTGTGCATTCGATGGTTGGAATTGCCACATCTTTCCACTGGGACAAGTTGGCTGATGAGGAATCCCCTTTCTGGTTGAGTCATGTAAAGATCCTTTTGCCTGTATTTAATGGGTATCATCTTGCTACTGCTTTTATAAGAATAAAAGATAAAAGACAAAGGTCTACGCATTGCATGCAGCTCTCACCACTGTGAGATATCCATGGAGAATGTACATAACTTTTGACTCCTGCTACACAGGTAGGTGGTGTCCAACTTGAATTACAGCCAGTGGATCACAATGGAGCAACTATACCAATGCAGGTTTCTCTGAGACCTGCAATGGTAATTCAATCTAATTGCTGCTTATACATGCATGAAAGAAAATTTTATTAATGTTTTGAATTGAATGTTTGTCTTTTAGTAAGATTTATCCAGTGCATTTTCTGTGTATGTTACAAATGTAGAAGAATCAGATTATGTTATTTCGTGGTTCCCTTTAATCTCTTCTTTTCAGCTTTTTTTGTGCCATCTTTTCCCATATAAAATCTTTATCTGCAATCCCGGAAAATTCCCCCCCCCCCCCCCAGAAAAGCATTGGATTTTGAAACTTGGCCAACAAGCATGTTATGTTACACTTTTCTTTGTATTTTTTGATCTTGGGGCTTTCCTCTAAACTCTTATCCCAATTTCTCCTATATATATATATACAGGGACCCATATATCAAATACTCGAGAGGCTAAAGCATTTTCTCTTTTGTCCGAGGAGGGAATTGCAAAGGGTGTTCGGAGAATAACTGCCGTTACACTTGATTCTGCTTTCAAGGCAATGGAGTTGGCCTGCTCACTGGATCAAGAGATTAGCGATGCATCTAAAGCAGATTTCAGCTTGTTGGAGAAGGTAGCCACTCTTTGTTCATGTATTGCACCATAATTGGAAATTTTATTGCTGTGATACTGAAATTTCTGTGCCTATTACTTTTGAATTTTTTTAAGTCATTGGATGCTTCTTTTGTCTTGTCTATTTCTCATCACTCTATTTCAACAATAACAATATGTCTTTTCCCGACTAAATGGGGTCGACTACATGGATTCTTGCCCTCCAATTAGGCCATGCTAGATACAAGGCTTAAGTTATGCATATCCTTTCTCACCACTTCTCTTAAGGTTATCTTAGGTCTGCCCCTAGCTCTCCATGTTTCTTCAATTTGGATTATATCACTTCTCCGTACAAGGGCATTTAAAGGACTCCTCAAACGGCTTTCTCGTAGCTTTTCACTTATGGGAGCAACTCCTGGACCAACTCTAATATGATCATTCCTTATCTTATCCTTCTTTGTTTTGCCACTCATCCATCTTAGCATCTTCATTTTTGCTTCACTGAGTTTATTTACATGATTCTTTTTAAAAGCCCAAAACTCTGGACTGTACATCATAGCTGGTCGAACTACAGTCCTATTAGAATTTTTCTCTAAGCTTTAATGGAATATGTCGATCACACGAGATCCCGGACGCACCTCTCCGCTTCATCCACCCTATTTCGATTATTTGGAAAACATATCCTCTATATCACCTTTTTTTATTTATGATTGAACCAATGTACTTAAAACAATCACTCTGAGGAATCCCCTTATCGTTGAGTTTCACCCTAGATATTCTGTTTTTGGTCTACTTAGTTTAAAGCCTCTTGATTCCAAAGCTGCTCTACAAGATTCTAATTTGGTATTAATCCATACTTGAGTCTCATCTATCAACACAATATCATCAGCAAAAAGCATGCACCAAGAAACCTTGTCTTGAATGTCTTTGGTTAATTCATTCATTATAAGTGCAAATAGATATGAGCTTAAAGTTGATCCTTGATGTAACCCAACTGTAATTGGGAATTCATTACTTTGTCCCCCACTATTCTTACATTTGTCACTGAACCATCATACATATCCTTAACTATCACGTATTAACTTGCGACCTTTCTTTGCTATGTGGAATTTGCTATTTCCCCACCTGTGAAACATAAGAACACCTCACACATGATCTCTATCATTGTTGATAATCCTCCACCTTCAAACCGACAAACACAACAAAAATAAAAGATGGGGGAACTGCTGCAAGAAGTAAATTGGAAAATATTAGTCCCTTTTGCTGTGTCTAGGTGGGTGTTGTCATACTGACATGGAGGGAACTTGAAAACCTTAGTATGGTTATTAAAACATGAACGACATATGTAAAGAACATACTGAAATTCTAAACCATAGGTAATGCAGAAGTCGTTTCAATCTGGGAAACCAGTTGCAGATCAAGTGTTGCCACAATCAACAATGTAAGGATGAACAATATGCAATTGAAACTTCTATTGCTTTCCTTCCTGCGGCCCTCTGTGCCCCACCTCTTCTTGTTTACTAGGAACAAGTGTTAAGAAAGAAAAAGAAAAAAAAGAGAGTTGTAGATGAAGAAAGGGTGCGGACTATCTCAGCCCTAGGCTATGACCCATAGCCATCTCAGCTGTTAACCATGGATTACTCCTTAAGCATTAGCAACCTGTTGTTCTCTGAATTCTGATATTCTGTTGCAATGAAAAGGGCCTGTTTGTAATTTGGCCAAAGCTTTGTAAAATGGAAATTGTCAGAAATAGAAGCTTTTTTTTGGTAATTCAGAAATAGAAGCTAAGAAACAAGAAACTGCTAAATAAAAGCCTAGCAACCCAAAAAAAAAAAAAAACTCAGTGAAACATCAAGATACGAACTCCTAAAATAATAACAAACTGAATTTAAAAGTTCTACCCGTTTGAAATAAAACGTACTTTCTAAAGCAAAATAAATCTTTTTTGCACTTGACAGGCCCACAATATCTCTAAAAAGCATTCCTGGATGAGGTGCTGGCTGTGAAACTGTCTATGTGAACATTGTTTTGGTCTTTTTTTCTTGGGAAAACTACAAAATTAGACAAAAATATCTTTTCTTTTACAAAACTAGCAACTGATTGTTTTTGTCAACAAAAATGTGTAGGATTAGGTTTACATTTACAGAAATAACCAAAACAGTTCCTGCCTCACCATTACCTGTCTTTTAACAATTTACCCTTAGTTCTTCCACTATTCCCCCATTATCGCCATGATCCATCCATCCACCACTCCGACCCTCTTCTCTCGCCTACAACCATGACTCTCTGTCCAGACGCCACTTTCTTCCTTTAGTCATGTATCTTCACAGATCTCTTTCTAACACCTGTCCCCAATGTTAGTCCTTCATAACAAGTTTTCTCATCCTCAACCACTATCATCCTAGTCAAGGCTAACATTGTTGCAGCCACAGTCACCATCACCGGGGCTGACACCACTTCCAAGTTCCACCACCCAGCCCCTTGTGCCTTCAATTTGGATGAATGAGAATCTTCCATGGTGGAGGAAGGAGATACTCATGAGAAAACAAACAGAGGAACGAAATTTCTAAGAGATCACAGAGTGAAACCCAAAATTTGCTAATGCTGTAAGTTCCCAATATATTCGAGTTAAAACAATGATCTCCATGAAACCATTAAAGGATTCTAGGTTTGGCTTTAACCCACCAGCCGATTTCTAAGCGCAACTAAAAAACCAATTAATTTTTGGATAAAAAAGCCTCCTCTTCATTGGCAGAACCACCTTTATATATATGGTTCTACAAAACCACCTTAGTATTATAAGGCGGTTCTGCAAGTGGTGAAAATGACCTGGATCTGCTGGTTTTAGTCCCATACGAATATGATAGTCCCTGTAGTGCCTCGCGTTCATACCATGGTCCTGCAGATGGCGGAAGTGGGACCACATGGGTGTATGAGCCTAGTAGTGGTGGTTCAAGTACAACGCCTTGATCGGAAAAGATAGCCGGTGGAGGAAGGAAGGAAGGGGAGGGGACAACATAAGGTGTGAAAATGTTCAAAATGTAGGTAAGAGTGGAGATGACATCATTTTGTTGATTTTTGTAAATGGAAACCCAATTTTCTCTAATTTTGTTAGCTGAGACAATTGGTGGTTAGTTTTGTAAAGAGAAACATGATTTTGTCTAATCTCGTAATTTTCCCTTTTTTCTTTCATTCATGCTTTTATTTGTAGTGGGGCTTGCCTTATTTTGATGCTTTATTAAACCAACAAAAACGTGCCACATTACCGGACCAGGCTGCCTGCAGTCACTTCCCACAACCTTGCTAGGCTGGTTTTATGCCTCGTTTCTACTTCAGTTTAACACTATTTATATGGTTTTTCAATAGTTGTGAAGTATTTGTAATGTATATAGTCACAATGATATAATAGCATTGTAGCTGTAGAAAAGCTTCTTTATTTTATAGATGGCTTCATCATTGATTTATGGATATGTTGATAACGTAGCTTTTAATAAGGGTAGATCCACTCACACCCGTGAATAGATTGGATCTATATTGTTGGAGACCTGAAAAGTCCTTTAATAACTACCAACAGAGTATGGGCAATGTTTAAAGTATCAGTATCATCTATTATATCGTTCTGATGATTTTCAGAGATATACTTTATCACGTAGTGTCAGATTTATACATCAAATACTATGTATATACATTGAAATGGTCAAGGCATGTTGATACACTTTTGGAACCAAGAACAATACAAATAAGCAATACATAGCAAATATGATGTGTAAACACTAAAATGATGATTAATCCATATCTGGACAAGTTGATTAATTTGAAGTTGTCAGGAAAACACATGCTTTACCCTAAATTGTACTGACATTTGTTCATTACTCTTCTTTGTGATATGGTTTTCTTAATTTGGAGATAATGCAGTACTTTATATTGGCAATTTGCACTGGCTATCTTGTGAGAATATACCCTGATTTTTTTCGTCTTCTGGGGGTGGGGGTGTCTCTTTAATTCTTCAACAGAAAGTGGCTTCAATAAAGGGTCGGGTGCAGTCGGCCACTATTCCTGCAGCTATGAAAGCAGATCTTGAATTGAAGATTTCCCAACTGAAGGTAGTATGCCTTGGACAGGAGAAAAGAAAACAATGCTTTTTTTTTCTTCTTTCATTTTTGGAAGATCTTTTTCTTTCAATGAGCAGCCTCTAGTCTTGAAATAGGAATTGAATTACTTGCTTTAATTTAGGATCAAGTGAGGAAAGCACAGAAGAAAATTGCCCAGGAGAATCTTCAGAAAGCACTGAAGGTGGCTACTGAGACAGCAGAAGTTGCAGCTTCTGATGGAAAAGCTTTCTGTGTCACTCACGTGACCGTTGGTTTGGATGCAGAGGCAATACGGGAAGCAGTTCTAAAAACTGCGGATCAGAAGGTTGGTAGCAGCGAACTAATATTTTGAATTAATCCTTTGGTAAAGAAGTAATATTTATTCTTAAATGTTCCTCTATCCTCCTTTCCAATTTGAACAAACACGGGAGTTTGTTGGATTAGATTATGCTAGTGGTGATGAAGCTATTGTTTAAGACACTACAAGTCACTGCTTACGCACACACGAAAAGAAGGGGGGGGGGAGTGGGGGCGTAGGATAAAAAAAGGGCAGAGGCAGGAGCAGCATTCACAACTCTGTGCATTGATGTGCCTATGAAATGCAGGTAGTCTTAAGATTCATGAATATTTGCGTCAAAAGGGTCTGTTAGATCTTCCCTGAGTTCTTTAGCCATGCATTGGTATAGCATGGCCCAAAACTTGCTTTTCCATCCACAGGCCTGAAAAATTTGCCAACTTACTGTTTTTTGTATGTGTGTGTGTGTGTTTTTGGTAGAAAGCTGACTTACCTGTTTACCATTCACAGCAAATATCAATTATGTTATTTAGCACAGATGAAGACACAAACAAGGCTGTAGTTTGTGCCAAGGTACCAGAGAAAGGAGATAAGAGCAAAGGGTTGGAGGTGTTAGAGTGGTTGACAGCGGCCATGGGACCTCTCAATGGGAGGGGTGGCATAGGAAAACGTGGCTGCGCTCAAGGCCAGGTTAGCAGCGTCACCTGTAATTGAGGGCCCAGTTCCTCTGGAAACTCCCGCACATAAGTTCAACAAAGATACTTCATGGTTAATTATACCTGATGTAGCTAATGTTTTGGTGATTTAATTTCAGGGAACAGATGCATCACATGTTGAGGAGGCCATGAATCTGGCAACAAACTTTGCATCTATGAAATTGAGATGATTAGTGCTGTTTTTGCTCACTGAAGAACCGACAGTGCCTCAGTTCACTTACTGATGTTAACACAGTATTTATTCAGAAGTTTAAAGCAATAGGAGAAAATGGAGGATGAAAAATGGAAATGCGACACATTTATTAGGGGAAATGATACCGTGTGCAGAACTGGAAAACGCATATTCAAATTATTTGATATAGGTAACATTATTTTATATAGTTAGGAGTATGAAGAAAATATATTGTGGGTGAGTGGTAGGTAATTCTTCTTCTTGTCTTGGAGATATTGCATTTAAACCTGCTAATAGAAGTGCTTTTTATTATTATTATTGTTTTCTTAGGGTTTTTGGTATCTATTTTCATTCTTATTTTTACATAATGTTTTGTTTTTATTATTTGTATTTGGTACCCATTATGATAATAAGGACATGAAATATTTATTATGTAATAGGCAGTTTCAAAGCCACTAGAGCTGTGATGTGTCTCAATCTCAATTTGATCCAGAAAAAGAAGAGGCTGGGAATTTGATTCATAGTAGTGTGCATGATCAATTCCTTCGAATTCTGTGAAATGTTTTCAGTTTTAGATGGCTTTCAATTGGAAGGTTATTTGTCTAAGCAGAAATAATGAGGTGTTAAGTCTCGCGATCAAGATTAGCTCTTAAGCTGGATGCTAAGATCCTAGTTTGGGTCATCTCTGGATTAGACCTGGACCAGTGGTTGTAGGCAAGGTTTAAAGTATCTCACGATACCATGCGATACTAGTCGATATGTATTCATATTTGACCCAACCGATATGATACATCGCGATACGTCTCTCTATTGAATTACACTAAAATACATTAGTTAGAGCGATATAATACTCGATATAGGATGATACGTTTCTTAAAATCATTTGACCAATATGATACTCAATACCGATACTTTAAACCTTGGTTGCAAGTTCGCTCAAGTTACACTGGGTGGATGCGTTTAAGTATTACCATTGGTGAAGCACTTGATTATGATGAAAAGCTTGCCCAAATTTCAATCCCTCTGATAGACGAGAAGGTATGTTCAATCCCAATTTATTAAAGAAAGGTTTGAAGATTCACCTGTGTTCACATTCTAAAGCTTAGAAGCCCAATAATCTAATTTTGAGACAAACTTGTTTCGAAATACTAAAACAAAAGATATAATAAGTAGGGATAGAAGTTAACACTGATTGATTAGAATTTAGAACCTTAAATCCAACAAAGCTAAGCCAATTAACCTTCCAACATTGTAATCTTGAAGTGATTTTGTCTATCACAAAATAAATCACTAACTCTTGACTTGGAGCAGAATAATTTAGTGCGGTATTAGTGCAAGAGGAAGGAAAACAGCAAAACCCGGTTTACTATGTGAGCCATGTGCTCTTTGATGCTGAAACAAGATATCCAGAAGTGGATAAGCAAGCTTTGGCCTTGGTCATAGCAGCCAAAAAACTGAGACCATATTTTCAGTCACATCCTATTGCAGTACTGACAAATTTTCCCTTGAAGAAAATACTGCACCGACCAGACTTGGCCGGAAGACTGGTATCCTGGGCAGTCGAGCTAAGTGAGCATCAAATAGAATTCCGACCAAGACCAGCTATTAAAGCTCAGGTCCTAGCTGATTTCATCCTTGAAACTTCTGAACCAGAGCATGAGCAAGAAGAAGAGGCCACTCCCGAAAACATCAAAAGATGGATACTTTCAGTGGATGGTTCTAGCAACGCACAGAGGAGTGGAGCGGGATTGCTCCTAATCAGCCCAGGAGGATTCCAAATCCGGTATGCCCTACGCTTCCAATTCAAGGCCTCAAATAATGAAGCAGAATATGAAGCACTGATAGCCGGTCTTCGCATAGCAAAAGCCCTCGACATTCAGAATATTGAAGTTAGAAGCGACTCACAACTAATTGTGAATCAAGTGAATGGGCTATATGAAGCAAAAGAAAAAAGGATGACTAAGTATCTGACCATGGTCAACCAATACAGACAATTCTTCAAAAACATCCAAATCCAACAAGTTCCTAGAGCAAAAAATGAACAGGCAGATGCCTTATCTAGGTTGGCTACGGATGAGATGGAAGCAGACCCGGTTGTATATATGGAAGAGCTACAGTTTCCGAGCATCAATCTGACCGACCAGATGCACATTCAGACCGAGCACGGTTGGATGACTCCAATAATCAATTATCTTGAAGGTGATTTATTACCAGAAGATCCAAAAGAAGCTAGAACTGTAAAGCAGAGAGCAGTTAGATACACTGTCAGAAATGACAAGTTGTATAAAAAGTCTCTCACCCGACCATTGTTACGATGTGTGGGGGCTCCAAAAGCAACTGTCATCCTAAAAGAAATTCATGAAGGAAAATGCAGAGGCCATATAGGAGCCAGAGCATTAGCAGACAAGGTAATAAGGCAAGGATACTATTGGCCCACACTACAACAAGATTCGAAGGCTCACGTCCGCAAATGTGACAAGTGTCAGGCACACGCCAACATACCTCATGCTCCCGCAATGCCTCTAACATCAACTCTTTCTCCGATTCCATTCGCTAGATGGGGGATAGACCTGGTAGGAAAACTACCAAAGGCCACAGGAAGCAGAGAGTACTTGGTGGTGGCGGTCGATTACTTTACTAAATGGGTGGAGGTGAAGCACTGGCATCCATCAATACCGATCGATGAAAAAAATTCGTCACGCATAATATCATGTATCGGTATGGTATCCCAAAAATCATAGTCACCGACCACGGTAAACAATTCGAAAATGCTGAATTCGAACGATTCTGTAAAGAGCAGGGCATAGAGCACCGTTGGTCTTCTGTAGCGTATCCACAGAGCAATGGTCAAGTGGAAGTGACTAATAGATCAATGTTGGAAGGATTAAAGAAAAGATTGGACCAGTCTAAAGGCAGATGGGTAGAGGAGCTACCTAAAGTTCTGTGGTCTTACCGAACTACTGCCAGGACGACCACCGGCGAGTCTCCATTCCGATAGCTTATGGAGTCGAAGCTCGGATCCCTGTAGAGGTTAAGGTCGGATCTATCAGAGAAGAAGAATTCAATGAAGAAGCTAACATCGAAGGAATGAGGGCCAACATAGACTTCATTGAGGAAATCAGAGATAAAGCACAATATCGATTGGAAGAATACCATAGACGCATTGCAACACATTACAATGCAAGGGTCAAAATGCGACAGTATCTTCCTGGAGATTTGGTCCTCCGCAAATCATCTGCCTCTGATCCTACGAATCATGGAAAGCTTGCTCCTAACTGGGAAGGACCGTACATCGTAGTACAACAAGTTGCCCCAGGAGCATACAAGCTGCGCGATCCAGAGACCGGCCAACTCATACCTCGGACCTGGAATTCAAACAACTTGAGGAAGTACTATCAATAGTATAAAAGCCTCAACAAATTTTGGAATTTTCTTTCGGTTTTTGTCTTTCAATTGTTTAGACATTCACAATAGTTTGTGATTCAGACATTTTGAATTTTTTGAATAAAGTTTTTGAAATTTCTACATATCATTACAGCTCAAGCTATAATACTTAGCTAAGATGATCATGGGAGTATTAACAAAAACTCATCAACCGACCTACTAAGGTCGGAGCACCAAAAAGCCCTAAGTCACTTAAGCACAAAAAGCCCTAAGCCACTTAGGCAACAAAAAGCCCTAAGTCACTTAGGCCATCGACCTACTAAGGTCAGAAAATAAAAAGCCCTAAGCAACTTAGGCACACAAAAGCCCTAAGTCACTTAGGCACAAAAGCCCTAAGCAACATAGGCACACAAAAGCCCTAAGTCACTTAGGCACAAAAGCCCTAAGTTACTTAGGCACCCAAAAGCCCTAAGTCACTTAGGCACAAAAAGCCCTAAGCCACTTAGGCAACAAAAAGCCCTAAGTCACTTAGGCCACCGACCTACTAAGGTCGGAAAATAAAAAGCCCTAAGCAACTTAGGCACACAAAAGCCCTAAGCAACTTAGGCACCCAAAAGCCCTAAGTCACTTACGCACAAAAGCCCTAAGCAACTTAGGCACACAAAAGCCCTAAGCAACTTAGGCACCAAAAGCCCTAAGTTACTTAGGCACCCAAAAGCCCTAAGTCACTTAGGCACCCAAAAGCCCTAAGTCACTTAGGCACCCAAAAGCCCTAAGTCACTTAGGCACCCAAAAGCCCTAAGTCACTTAGGCACCAAAAGCCCTAAGTCACTTAAGCCACCAGCCTACTAAGGTCGGAAAAAAAGCCCTAAGCAACTTAGGCACCAAAAGCCCTAAGTCACTTAGGAAAAAGCCCTAAGCCACTTAAGGCGGAAAAAGCCCTAAGCAACTAAGGCACAAAAGTCCTAGGATACTTAGGCAACCGACCTACTAAGGTCGACAAGTAAAAGTCCCCCGAGCACAAGAAGATGATAAACCAAGTTTACAGAAAGAAAGGAATAACGATTGACCAAAAACATCTTTGGAGATTAAAATAAAATTTCATTCCATAACAAAAAGTTATCCATACACATTCCTTCAAAAAAGCTCAAGGATGATAATAAATCAAGTTTACAGAAAGACTAAGATTTAATATCTAGCTTCTTCAGATCGGACACTTTCTTTGATGTAGAGGTTCCCGAGCTACCAACCTCTGGCAAGGGATCCCAGTTGGAATCCAAAAACTCAGCCACTTCAACCGGTTGCGGCTTAGGAAACCTTGCTCGGGAAGCACACCATGAAGGACGGGGAATTTTAAGGTCGTCAAAGATTCCAGAATCGATCAGCTCTTGAAAGCGTTCCAAATCCAAGTCTTTGAAAGCTGCAATGATACCCTGGTAGGCATGACGCCGAGCATAAATATACCCGGGCGCAGCTACTTTGGCCATAAACTTCTTGCAACTAGACATCCTAACCCACCTCTTGATCACCTCATAGCGAAGCTCGTTGGGGATATCTTCAAAAACATAAGGAGCTTTCTCCTCAACTGCTTTCATCAGCTTTGCCACTTGGTGATCCGAGCTCTCCAACTTAGCTCGGAGGCTAGCCATCTCAGCATCTTTCCCGACTAAGGAGCCTTGGGTTTCTTCCAGGCTAGTTTGAAGAGAAGTTTTTTCAAGTTCCATAGCCTCATTTCTCCCTTTCAGAGCAGCTACTTCACTTAGAAGGTCGGCCTCCCGAGCTATCAAAGAATCCTTGCTCGTCTTCAAAGATAATGCCTCTTTCTCCAGTTCCTTAACACGTTGCTCGGATTTCTGCAACGCAAAATAATCCTCCCGAGCTGAATGAATACTCTGACCCACGGATTGAGCCATAGCGCAAGCCATCCTATAAACCAAGAAAAAACTGGTTAAAGGTACAATTACGAAAGGGACATAAATTTCAAAAAGGGACAGGAAGATCACTTACCTAACAGTAATGGCATGAGCTTTGAGACGACCAAAACTCTCCAGATAAGCCATAGCGGCAGGGAGAAGCACTCCGGACATCCACTCGTTAGCAACTCGGGAAATGACAGAGGAAGTTCCCTCAAATACCGAGGAGCTAGAATCCAACGACCAATCAGGTCGGAGAATATTAGATGACTGTGAAGCTCCAGCCTCTGACTTGGGAGTGTCTTTTAAAGACACATCATCTCCCAAAGGGGGAGGAAGCTCGGAATCCGAAGTCTTATCTGAGCTGGACGGTTTCTTCGAAGGACGAGGAGGCAGGTCCCCAGGTTTCTCCTTTCGGACTCTCACTGCCTTTCCCTTGGGGGAAGAGGCAGGACCAGTTGAAGCTTTATCCGACTTGGTCGGATGTTTCACCTCCACTTGCTGCATAGTAGCAGCAACCTCCTCAAAGTCATCCTCTCCGAGCATCACTACATCATTTTCCGAGTAAGTTAACTTGGAACAAAAATGATAAAGAAAAAAATAGACAAAAAGAGAAACTCTTCTTACCACTCAAGAACCCCCAGTACTGAAGGATATTCGGATATTCCGGACAATATCCATTCACAGCAAGCAAGTTCTAATCTTTAGTGGGGATCATCCGAATTCGATCCCTTGCTTCCTGTTCGGAATGAGATAAAGGCGGAATGGCATTTGAATCCTCCTTGGGATATTTGGGCCAGGAGGTCGGAAAGCTTGGGGAAGAGGCAGACCGAACAAAGAAGTAACGAGACCTCCAACCCTTGGTATTGGTTGGAAGAGTACCTGATCCTACAAAATTACCCTCCCACCCAGTTTGCAGAGAAGTTCGTTTGGAGAGGTAGAACCAACGATTTTGCTCTTGTTTTTTATACATAAAAAATTGAAGAAATAGAGGTAAGGTCGGAATGACACCGACCTCAGACTGTTTACAGAATCCCCAGAAACAAATTATGTTGCGCCAACTATTTGGTGCCAACATCCCTGGACAAATCCCAAAATGATTGAGCGTATCAGAAAAAATTGGGTGCACGGGAAGTCTGAAACCACTGACAAAGGCATCTTCATAAACTGCAAACTCACCAGGAGAAGGTCGGTGAGCCCGATCATGGAAAGAAGGAACCCTCAGTATGAAGCTATCAGGAATGGAGTACCGAGCTCGGATGTCTTTCAAATCATCCTCGGTGAGCTCGGACGGATAAAAACTGGGACCCGAAGTATTGGGGTCGAAATCTATGTGTTCGGAGGTCCTAGGACGACTTCTCTCAAAAGCTAAGGCTGAAGAAGAAAGCTTAAGCAACCAACGTGTCCTGTTCGTACTGAACCGACTACGAATACTTAATGAACTTAGTTCAGCATCACTAAGTAAGTTGGGACGAGTACCAGGAGACAAGGTCGGATCAAGTTCAGTGTCACTCTCTGTGTCACTATACCCAGAAGAAGTAGCTCCACTGTTCCCAGAATGAACAGAAGAGCTCCCAGAAGAGGGGGGGATAGGGGAAGATCTAGAGGGCCTAGAAGCTTTCTTCTTAACACCCATCACAAACAAGGAAACTATACTAAGGCTAGAATTGCAGAAATGAAAGAACTAACAAGCAAAGTTCAAGGAAAATAAAAAGAACAGAAAGGGAAAGGCACGCTCAGAGTGCAACCCTAAATGAAGAATAAAGTAGATAGAAATAACCAGAAAAGGCAGACGAACTTACTTGTGGCAAGAATAGAAGGAAGAACTCCTACGAAGGTCGAAAAAAGGCACTTTAGAGAAACTGCAACTTCCGTCTTCTCCACAGGTGCAACAAGGAAAACAGTAAAAAGTGAAAGAAGAAAACGAAGCTCAAACCTATATACTCCCAAATAAATCCAGATCTAACGGATGAAAATGGAGGAAGACAAAGAGTTTTTAATCTATTGACTTTAAAGCTGTCCATATCCAACGACCACGTATAAAGATTCTTCAAGAAGATTCCAATCCAACGCTGTCAAACTGGAACCAGAACGATTCGTCTTCTCAGATTTAAAAATCCCAAAAAGTCATTATGAAGGGCCATCACTTCCAGGCCACGTGTCATTAAAGAGAATACGTGCAGAAAAACGTGCGCTGTCATTTCACACTCTACGACGCAGCACCCTGTCAGATGACGTCAGCCATAAAACCTCCAACACTAGACTGTGAATACACACAAGTGACAGAGGTCGGAAGTATGAACGTGCTCGGTCACAAAATCTCTAAAGCCCGAGCAAGACAAAGCTCGGACTCCAGAGACTTGGGGGCTTATGATGAGGAAAGAATAAATAGACCAGAATCAGTTCGGTTTAAACCCAGTTCGGTCAGAACAATTAGACCAGTTCGGTCCAAACTTAGTCCGACCAGATCGGACCAAGTTAGACCGACCAAGTCAAGGTCGGTTGGATAAATATAAAGTTGAATAAAAAGGTAAATCTGAATAAGATTCTAGGCAAAGAAACAGTATTCAACCAGGACTCTACTACTTGTGTTCGAGTAGGGCTCAAGGACTAAGAGTCTAATCACAACCTAACGAGGGTTTGAGTCTCATTCAAACTCGTACATAGAAAATCTATAAAAAGGTAAAGGAGCACAAGAGAAAGGTACACTGAATAGAATTATCACTATTCGTATTATTATTGTTCATTACTTTCTTGCCTTCCTGAGTCGGATTTCTAACTAGATCGTCGGAGGTGAAAACTCGACCTCCACGGTCGAGCTCATCTGTGCAGGTTTAACCGGCTGAAGGGACGAACAGGATTGTGCATCAACAATACCTTTGCATAATTTAGTTCATTTGATGTATTCCCCTGTATTTTTTATTTTTTATTTTCTTATTCAACTGAAAGAGAAAAAAATAATAATAATGGATAACTGAGTCCCATTGGAGTCGCATCTTTCAAACATATTGAAAATAGTAAATCAAACCGGATTTTTATTTGCGGTAGCTTGGTTGCCACCAATGGCCTAGATTTCACCACACTTATCCAACGGTTGGGATTAAAAACGCAAGTGTGAATGTAATTTTTTTTTATACCTTCAAAGGTTTTCTATCTTAGAAATTTACAAAATCAAACTCTGATTCCTTTCTCTCCATTTTCCGGACTACTTCATCGTCGATAATCATGAATCACGGATCTGTGATCTTTTAGTCACTACCACCATGAAAACCTCTTCAATCAAAACCTCTAATAGATCCGACGATGCGGCAACGGCAGGGGTGGCTAGAGGAGGGCTAGTTGCAGCAACCGGAGATTTTCACTCGAATCAGAAACTCTAGACAATTATGAAATAATCTGGATACTTAGAAACACGGTCTCTAAAATCTTTGGGAATCCCAAATAAAAGTCGACTGTGATAAATCTTACTCAGTGGAATTCGTTTCTTTGCCGACATCATGAGAAGCTTACAGACTTTCTATCTTCCTCCATTTGATCCATAGTGGACTTCTCCTCCTCAAGCAATCTTCCATTAGATCACTGAAACAAAACCACATTTCACCATTTGTGTGACGATAAGTATTGAAGATGAATGAATGTCGTTCGACAGAGAGAATGACCCTGCGGACCTAAGGGAACCTTAGTTCACAGTAAAGCTTGCCAGCTTCGTCAAGGCAGAGTACATGCTCAGGCTATTTGGAGAGGAATTCTTTGTTTTTGGTAAGGAAAAGGCATCTTGTTGGACGAGTTTTCTTCAGAGTTTTGAATGCGAGTAGATTTGTGTTGAATGAGTTTTGTTCTAGGCAAGGTTTAAAGTATCCCACGATACCATACGATACTAGCCTATACGTATCCATATTTGACCCAACCAATACAATACATCTCGATACGTCTCTCTATTGAATTATACTAAAATACATTAGATTGAGCGATAAAATACTCGATACAAGACGATATGTCTCTTAAATTCAGCTTACCAATACGATACTCGATACCGATACTTTAAACCTTGGTTCTAGGGCTCTCTTTCTTTTTCCGTTTCTTCTTTGTCGCCCTCTTTGTACTAATGAATGAGGTCAAGAATGATGAACCAAAAGAAAGACGAAAGGGCTCAATAGGGTTTTGTAGGGACCTCACACTCTTAGGGATTATCGATGGTGAAGCACTCCAGCAAATAAAGGAATCACGGTTTGATTTTGTAAATTTCTAAAATAGAAAAACTTTGAAGGTAAAAATTGAAAATTGGATTTACATTCATTCGACCTTGACTTAACTCATATCTGATGTAGGTGACTAGTGGACCAGGACGAACAGTCAATGCAGGGTTGGTAGAATGGTAAGATCCATACTTCTCAGTGGAGATGTCATGGGTTTGACCCTTGCGGATGACAAAACTCCCTCTGAGGATCTAATCAAGGTGCGCAAAAAGCTGGCCCAAATGAACCTCAGACACAAGAAAAAGACCAGGACGAGCATGGATCACTAGAGCTAAACTTGCACCCAAGTGCTCATTTATGAATTTATATTGAAATTGGTCATGATTTCTCAAAAATAAGTTGTGAAATCATACTAAAACACTATTTTTACCAAACATCTTTTAAAATTGAAATAACCCATGAAATAAAAAAGTAACCTTTCGCAATGAAATCGGTTGATTATAACAAATATAGTATCCTTTAGTATGCAACAAATTGAACAACTCTGGTGATTTATGTATGACTGTTAAGCTGCGTTTGTTCGCTGGAATAAAGGTGGTGTGGAGTTTTTTTTTGAAAAAACATACTTTTCCATTAAATATTAAAAGTATAATTTGTTTGGATGTTTGGGGTGGTAAAGTTAAAGAAAGCGAATAACCCATGGTTCTTAGGACAAAGGTAAGTTTTCAACACATAATTAGGCTGTGAAAGTGAAGGAATCAAGAAGGCCTGTTCAAAGAAAACAAATAACACGGATGCTGCTGTGAAAGTGAAGGAATGCTACGCTCAATTAGCTGGGGTGATCCGAGATCAAGAAGGCCTGTTCAGAGGAGGTTTGCTATCAAGATTCCTCTATGCCATGTAGTAGAGGCAGAAATGCGCGCAATCAAAGAAGGGGTAAAGATAGCGTTGGATATGGGAGCATGGCCACTCCAAATAGAATCAGATTCGCTGAAGGCCATAAGGTTAGTGGACCTAGAAGTTAACGAGCAAGGATCGATGGGAAGACTAGTTGCTGAAATTCGAAGCCTATATGCTTCTTGAGGCCATGTTAGGTTTAGTCATGTGAGGCATCAAATAACAAGGCTGTTGATTGGTTGTCTAAGAAGCGGCTATTTGGAAGAGATGATCTGATCTTTTTCAATGATCCCCCGCAAGAAATGACAGACATCCTTAGAGAGGATTGTCTTTGTTTGCTTTTTTTTGGGGTCTTTGACCCCGTTTTGTAACAAAAAAAAAAAAAATAATAATAATAATAAAAAAACTTATGTCGTGACATGACAAATTAACTTTTCCATCCCATACATTTTCAAGACCATACAAATATGTTGAATTTTGTGAAAAAATGTGAAAAACAAAAAAGTAGGACCTACAATTAAAATTTTTCTATAAATTCTCTTCATTTCTTTTTTCCTCATTACACTACACATGGGCCCACACATTTTTTTCATCACCACTCCACCTTTGCAAACAATTTTGATATATTTTTCTTTATAATAAAAAAATAAAAAAATAAATAATACCACGGAAAGGTTTTCACCCGTTCGTTTTAATTTGGACGATGAGAAGGTTCTTCTTGCTGCGTAACTTAGTTCAATACTGTGTGGCAATGCCCGTATGAACCTCATTCCAAAAAAAAAAAAGAAAAAAATACTGTGTGGCAATTCCGCAGGTACTTACTAAGTGGAGAGATTGGGAGCGAAGAGAGAAAGAACCTCTAGCAGACAAAAATGGTCTGCACATCGCCTCTGCAATCCCGTCTCATTTCTTCTTTCTTTGGGGTTCATTTCATTCAACCTGTACAGCCTCTTCACCAAGTTTTTGGATATAACCCAGGTTCGTTTATCTCCTTCTCCTTGCTTTCTGTGAATTAATTGTTTTTCAGTACTTCTATTTGGGTGAACAGAATCACGGAATACATGTTTGCTGAACCTATTTTATGATTTAGAAGAAGAAAAAAAAAAGGTGCTATTGGATTCGCTAGATATGTACTGGATGAAATAGAGTTAATATTGTTGGGTTTATATTTCATGATTTATCGATTAAAAATAATTACTTGGAATCGGGTTTGTTAGGTAGTAGCTGCATTATATGTCTGCCATACTTGGGGTCTACTAGGAGTTGCTTCACGAATAATCCGGTATCAGTTAACTCTGGATAGAGTGTAGGCATTAAGAATGTTTGTAAAAATTAATGCTTGGTGTTAAACATCCAAACTTTTTCATGATCCACGTTTTATAATTTCACTTTGGTGGATAGATTATGAATGTTTGGCTGGGTTTCCCAGTTGGAAGGGTGGAATGTTATGTATGTACAACACCTGTTTCGCTTGGGTATGTTTATACAGCTTTTGTTTTTAGGAGAAGAATAATTTGGGTTGGGGATGATTCAACTTACTGTTTGTTGAAAAGCCTCAGAACAGCAGCTTGGACGCTGAAGAAGTCCTTGGTTTGTTGTAGAGAAGGACCAGCCAATAGATAAAAAAAAGGCTTCAATAGCATGTTGCCGCCAGAACTCTGTATTTCTTTTATAGAATCTTCTAATTGTTCCCCAGCAACAAGAAAGAGATTCTTTAACCAGAAAGAATTCAGTTCAGATGTAGGATACCTATCCAGAAGTTTTCGCAACTCTATCATGTATGATGGAATCATCAAAGATTTGATCTTTTTGAACTCTGTCTGTGGCAAAACATATAACTTATACAAATCTTTCCATTTTCCAATTCGATCCGATCCATTTGTTCGTAGAGCTATTTACTCGATCGCAGAAATTTATGGAACACCCCTAATAGAGGGGCAAATAGTCAATTTTGAAAGAACTTATTGTCAACCTCTTTCAGATATGAATCTATCTTATTCAAAAGGGAAGAACTTGCATCAATATCTCAATTTCAATTCAAACATGGGTTCGAATGTGGCATATTTGTGTGGTGCTTGAAGAATTCAATTAAAGGGGATGGAGAAGAGAATTGTTCTGTCACTATGTGCTCAATCAAAATTCTTATGCTGTAAATCATGGGTGGCTCTTAGGAGCTGTTACCTATATATGGCCTCTTGGCTGGGTAGAAAGAAATAGAAATTCAAAGTCTAATTATGATTCCCAATGCTACTAAGCTTCCAAATTATAAGCTAGATGCTAAGCAGGATCCCAAACTGGGATTCACAGCTAAATCCCTATGTGGGTCACTACTGAATCTCATTTAGGGTTACAACTCCCACAATTTTAGTGCTGGTATATCCCTACACCTGTAGCTGGTTCTATGCAGCCGAACTACATCTGGGTTTCTGCATGGTTTTTCTTTATGGGTATTGATGATTTACTATGAGCTTTATATCCTCATGTTTTAATTTATACTATCAGGATCTAAACACGTATTGATGCGGTCTTCAAGAGGGTTTTCTGGCTTAGGTGATCTTCTATTCAATAAGAGGTACTTCATTTATCTCTCTTTCCCTCTCTCTCTCTCTCACACACACACACACTCACACACACTCTTAATCCATATATACACACACATACACTATGTAGCAGTTTGTGAAATCCCAAGTTATAGAGACACTTCACCATTGATGAAGTCTTGAATGATTACATTGCACTCTTGACCTGATCGTCATTTTGACGATCCCCAATTATTGGTCTTATTATTAGAAACTTAGTTTGTTCCATATGGCTTCACAATCATCATGCCCAAATGGTGGAGTTTGTTCCATATGAGTTCACAATCATCATCCCCAAATGGTGGACTTTCTAAGGTTCCCTTGATGATGCTGAGTTACTGTTGCCACAGGCCATAGGTGGACTGTCAAAGCTTAACTTAAAACTATTGGGGTTGGAGTTGCACAAGCAGAAATGCTAACCATTGAAGCTGCCACTTGTTGTGAGTTTGGATACATGGAAAGGCAAAGCACATGATAGAGGCTTGACCATCCAATGAACCATTGCTTAAATCTTGCATATTTACAAGACAATAAGTTAGGTTGGATAATACGACTTCCATCGGCCTTTTCCCATTTGCAGCCACAGACATGGCATTATATGATACGAGTTGTGGGCTATCACAAACGAGCCACAAAAGCTCTGGACTCTGGAGAACATGTTCTCTTTGCTTTGAAGATGTTAATATATAATCACCATCTTATACTCTTATTGGGTTCGCTGAATTTGTTAGATTAAAAACGACGATAATTTCTAGCCTTAACATTTTGGAAGAAATTGAAAGGTGTTCTTGGATGTCTGTTTGGGTATATAAATATTTTAGTATCAAAATTGAAGGGCATTGGAATTCAACTCCTAGAAGTAATGGTAGAAAATGCATCTTCATTCCTCACTGTGCGTCACTTGTTACTTCCATTCCTGTGTGTAAACCTATACACCAATGCAGTGGATGGGAGCTGATTTGTTTTTTTAAATTAGCAGAAACCAGGTTGACTTGGCGAACACTAAAAGGAAACGTCTACGCCCTGGAAAACTATCTCCTCGTCGACCTGTTCCAGATCATATACCAAAGCCCCCGTATGTTAATTCGCGACAACCACCTGGAATTTCCAGTGGTTTTGAAGTCCATGATGAGAAGGGAATAGAGTATATGAGAGCCTCTGGTAGGCTTGCAGCACAAGTCTTGGAGTATGCTGGAACTTTAGTTAAGGTGAACCATTTCTATTGTGAAAATTTCTTGAAAATTTTTGTCGCATGTATTGATCCATCATCACTTAACCCCCATTTGACAATGCAAGTTTTAAATATATGCTGACATGGTCACTTAAGACCTGCCTGGTCCAATTCTTAGTTACAAATATTTCTGCAGTTACTATCATTATTATTATTGCCAGTTGCTACTGGTCCTCGCTGTTTCAGCATTAAGACAGGGTTTTTGCTTTAAGCCTACTGGAGTTGGGGGATTGAAGGAGTTAATCACCAGGCACTCTCCAACCCCTCCACCTCATGGTTTTTTAAAGGCATCAGATTTCAATAGGGTAGGTTTTTTGTAGAAATGAAGATAATTATCACAATGGATGAAGTATGTTGAAATGGTCGACATTTGACAAAAAGTATTGAAAATAAACACAAATAAGGAATTACCGTGAATGTTCAAATGAAATCTTAAGTAACACTTGTTTAAACACGTATATGAATGAATGTGGATTAAATGACTAAAAAATAAATAAGAAGAAGAAAAATGAAATTTTTAAGTGGAGTTTGTCTAATACCTTATTTTGAAAGCATTCAAATTGTGCATGAATTGAATTAAAAATTGAATTAAAATGATAAGTTTAGCCTTTTGTGGCATCTCGAAATTTTCAACCCAAATATTTTTTGTAATCTTGTCATGGGAGTTAGAAAGAGAGAGGAGTTTGAATCCCCCAAACTTACACATTGGAAGTGCTCTACCAAATTCAAATCATTTCCTTCTTGCCGATTTTGACTCTTCAATTCAAAATTTGGTATTTTATGTGAACGAATTTGACTTCTATATTATTTCAATTAAAATTTTGACATTTCTGATCATTAATATATTGTTCCTCCTGATCAAATATTGTATTTTACTTGTGATTTCATTTTGAAGTCCATCAAAACCTAAACTTTTTTAACCAAATTTTGCCCATTTTGGCCAAAATATCAAACATTAGTGGTTACATGTGAAGTTAGAAACTTGTTAACATAAGCTGGCGTTCCAGTTTTCAAACCTAAATGGTGTACCCTTATTCAATTGAGGTGAAATATGTTTCTAACTTAGGCTAATTCCTTAGGTAGAATACCAGCCTAAATGATGTAGCACCATCCAGTTAAGTTTAGTAGATTAGGCTATGGTGCATTTGTGAAGGTTTTTCTGTATGGTCCCAAATGGGCTTTTGACTGAGGTTAGTCATGTAGATAATGAGATGGATGGTACAAATAGTTTCAGATGGTGTATGTGTTAGCAACAAGAGGGGTTTCTTGGAATGAGGTGATATGGGGTAATTTTTGGGGTTTTTTTTTTTTTTTGGGAGACCTAGAGGTGTTAGAATATAATGAAGCTTGGCTCAAGTGTAGGATGCATGGAGGGGTATGATGCTCACAAAGTTAAGTGTCTTTGGGTTGTTTGGTTATGAAATTATGAGAATACATGATTTTTAGGTGAAGAATTAGGCTTTCAATAAAAAAAATGATGGATTCTAGGATTAGGATTGTCATAATGAGCTGAAATTTGGAGGGAATGTATGCAAAGATGCGGTGGTAGGATCCTCTCAAGTTTGGTTGGATTTGGATGGCTAATTTTGAGGAGACAGTTTGGGAATTAGAAAAGGGGGGGGGGGGGGGAGGGGAAGGCTTGTAGTTGATTGTGAAGGAACTGGAGTGGAGTTTTGAAGGCTGATAACTCAGCCACAATAGGAACCTAGATATCACTTACCAAGAACCTTGATAGAAACCTCCTTGGATGTTACTCTCTAAGAATCCCAGGCCTTCGGATGTTACTCACCAAATAACCAGTCCAACCATTTCTGAACAGACAATTCTCAAAGAGAAAACACGTAGAACTGAAGCAAACTCTCAATACTCAATCTGTAGTCTTCCCAGTCGATGCGGCGGTCTATATATGGCTTTACGTTTTTTGAAGACCTTGAAATAAGACTTGAAAGCCAAATTAAACTAGGACTTAACACTTAGGATAGAACTAGGATTTCTAAGTGAAATAGCACTTGGTCACTAGAACTTTAAATAGAAAATAAATCCTGATAGCTAACTAAAATATAAAATGACTTATCCGCCTTTAAATTAAATTGGACCAGAAATTAAAGCAATTGAATCAATTGAACCATGGTTCAGTTAAAAGCATAGTAAAGGACTGAAACAAACTAAGTATGGGAGATCTTGGTAATTGGCTTTTGTAACCATGTTTTAGGTATATCAGGTTGTCTAGTTACCTTTGTAACCCATAAAATGAAGACCCAATACCTATATGACCCAACCCTAGGCCTATTCATAAGAAAAAGAACCTAATTTGGTCCTGGATCTGCATCACTTGTTTAAGTATTTATAATTAAAGCTCTATTCATGTCACATCAAGAAATAGAAATTGCACGCTAGCTTTTGTGTATTTACTATGAAGTTAATAAGATAAATGGCATAATCTCTGCTAGTACCCCTCTCTTCTCTGGCCTTTGTTGCATCTCACCTGCCCATGTAGCCTCTGCTGTGGCGCAGGAGAAACCTTCCCATAAGACAAATCAGATCCAATCTGTACCAAATCCATTTAATTCTAAGTATACCTTGTCATAATTCTGAATCCAATTCAATTACAGCATCTGAATAGCTAGTAAGATGGGTTAGGTGGTCATGATACCACAAACTGTATATTATAGGAATCTGTAGTGAAAAAAACTTTTGGTGGATACTTTCAGGGGCTTGTTTGGTGTCCTCCTATGTTTGACTGTAAATCTGTAGTTGCCTATTCATCCATTCATTCTTCTATGAATGTCCCCTGTTATTATCTAGGTTAGTTGTGTATCTGCCTATGTATGGGTTCTGAATGGCATTTCAAATGCTTACACTAGTGAATGGTTGGGCATAGAGTCCAGCAATTTGAATTCTCTCTCTTTCACTGGGGATGAGGTTCTAACATTTTCATCCTGATTTCTGATGTTGATGACTAATTGCTTACAGAACAAAGATGAGAGTTCAGACAGTTCTGTAGATTGTTTTTATTAATTTTCTGTGGGCCAATTTACTTTAATCCATAACTTATTGATTCTTTTTTCTTTTGACAGCCAGGTGTAAAAACTGATGAAATTGATCAAGCAGTTCACCAAATGATTATTGATAATGGAGCATACCCTTCACCTCTTGGCTATGGTGGCTTTCCAAAGAGTGTTTGTACGTCAGTTAATGAATGTATTTGCCATGGGATACCAGACTCATGTGCCCTTGAGGTCCATTCTGCTTTACATTGGAGTCGATTCTCTGTTATGTGGTTACTGATCTGTACTTTACATCAAGGTTCATTAAGCCCTATTTCAATTTGCAGGATGGTGATATAATCAATATTGATGTCACGGTTTATTTGAATGTAAGTTCTTCTGGTACTTGTGAGTTTTAAGCACATAGATTAATGAATTTAATAAGCTGTTGAACCGATTTTAGTTAACCTGTTCTTTTTCTGAATTATTTTAATTTTGTAGTCTTTGATCGATCAAGTGTAACCAATAATTGATTGATTGGTTTCTGGTTATTGAACACATCTCTTCTTTTCATTGCATATGAAATTACATATGGAAGTTAATTCGACTTAGGTGGTAAAAAGAAAAATTCACCAGCCTTATGTAGTGTGTAAACAACCCCAGAATCTGACAATCTGTAACCAGTACTAGTAAAGGGAAGAAGAAAGAGAGATTGAGAGATAAGAAGAGAAAACAATGGAGAATGGCGCTAGGCAGTAGAATTTGTGTTCTACGTTACCAACCAACTCATATATTTATAATAAACCAAAAGAGAATCACAAAAATATAACTCAAGTCTACTCTTACCTAATTAAGCCCAAAGCTTAATAAGAAAGTCACTTAGACTAATAAGTAGGTACCTAAACCAATAACAACACAACAACAGCAATAAGCCTTGTCCCAACTAAATGGGATCGGCTACATGAATTTCTTGCAGTGCAATCAGCTCTATTTGAGGCCATGCTAGGTACAAGGCCTAACTATGCATATCCTTTCTCTTAGGTCTGCCCCTAGTTTTGCTAATTCCTTCAATCTGCATTGAATCGTACAAAGGCATTTGCAGGCCTCTCGTTGAACGTGGCCGTGCCACCTGAATTGACTTTCTTGTAGCTTATCATTTATCAAGCTACTCCCAGACCAACTCTAGTATGATCATAACTTATCTTATCATTTCTAGTTTTACAGTTTTTACCACTTATTCATCTTAGCATCCTCATTTTTGTCACATTGAGTTTATCTATATGATGCTTTTTAGCTGCCCAATACTCCACACCATACATCATTGCTGGTTTTACGACGATCTTATAGAATTTTCCTTTGAGTTTTAAAGGAACACATCGATCACACAAGATCTTGGACGCGCTTCTCCATGTCATCCATCCTATTTTAATCCTTTGGGAAACATCATCTTCTATATCAACTTTTATTATTGTTATTATTGAGCCAAGCTACCTAAAATAAGTGCTTTGTAGAATCTCTTTCTCATCAAATTTCACCATCTCATCATTTGTCCGATCAAGACCAAAGTTACACACTAGATATTTTGTCGTTGTTCTACAATCCTACTTAATTTAAAGTCTTTTGATCCCAAAGTTGCTCTCCATGATTCTAACTTGGTGTTAATCCCTACTTGTGTCTCATTTATCAAACCAATATCATTAGCTGAAAGCATAGACCAATGAATCTCATCTTGAATATCTTTGATTAATTTATTCATTATAAGTGCAAATAACTATGGGCTTAAAGCCCATCCTTGATGTAGCCCAAGTTTAATTCACCTCCTTGTCACCCCACTGTTCTTACACTCGTCACTGAACCATCATAAATATCTTCAGCTATGTTCACATATTTACTTGCAACGTTTCTTTTTGCTAGTACTTGCCAAATTAATGCTCTAGAGACTCTATCACAAGCTTTTTCTAGGTTAATAAAGAGCATATGATATCCTTCCTACATTCTTTATACGTTTCCATAAGTCTCCTAATAAGGTAAATAGCTTTCATTGTAGATCTAATGTAACTAGGGTCAGGAGGCTTGAAAATTGTGCCCAAAACAGCCCCCTGGACATACGGCAACCAGACTGACCAAATGGCCTAAGGGTAGTTTGGTCATTTTCACACCCCCTCCTTGAAGTCTCACAAGTTTAGTTAGATTTTATGTCCTATTAAGAGTCAAGATCTACTTTTCTTTTTTTAGTTGCTTATATCATGGTCAAGTTATTGAAGCATCTTAGTCCATGTGGGAGTCCTAGTTGTAATCTATTTTCCTTCTAGATAATTGCTATTTTATTTGGTAATTTTTGTGGTCCTTAAGAGAGACCCCCCAGGCCCTTTAAGTTGTTTAGTTACTGAGTTGTTAAAGGATTCCCAATCCAAATTGGATTCCCAATTAGAGTCCAAGTCTTTTAGTTAATTAGTTTGAGTCCAAGTGTTTTCCCTTATTTGTAATTTGCTATTTAAAGGCCCCATTCCCAGCATTACAATTTATATTGGATTAATAAGATTTAAGCATTGAAATAATCAAAGTTGTGGGTTCCAAGAAGGATCCGCGTGGCTGAGTGTGAATTAACTTTAGCAATTGTCATCTTCTTCTTCAAGCTCTCTCTTGCAACAGCCTAGCAACCTTATACTGCCCTAAGAGTGTAACAGTCCACTCCAACAAGAAGTAAGTGAACCCCCAGCCACTTTCCCTACTCTCATTCCCTCCCTAACCCCTGCACAATCACCCCTACCATTCTTTCTCCCTTGTGGCAGCAAGCCCGCTCCCCTCCTCTTGTTTCCTCCCACCCACAACGTTTCCCCAGTCCTTCCCCCCTCTTCCTTCCTTTCTTCTTGATCTTGGAGGAGCTTGGGAAAAGAAAAGAAGAGAAAAGAAGAGAAAGAAAGAAAAGAAGGAAGAAGAAAGCAAGGAAAAGGAAAGATCAAGAATGAAGAAAGAAAAATCAAGGATTCAAGAATTCCCAGTTTGTCTCTTTCCCCTAACTACCGGCTTCCCACTCCCACCCCAACTTACCTAGGGTTTTGTCTAGATATCCCAAAACCATATCTTCTCCAATCCACCATCCCACTTTGGAATTTGCTAAAACCCTATCCTTCCCTATTCTTTCCATACATAAGAAAATTTCCCAGATAGACCCAACTCACTAGGGATCTTTGTTACCCTAAGTCTTCTCCATTTTCTTCACTAAAACCATTGTGGGTATAATTAAAACCCTAACTCAATCCTATCCCATCTTGTTGAGACCTTAAACTTCTACATCCATCCTAGCTACCTTATCCCGATTTCCTTTCCATGTGGGTTACTAAAATTTGAGATAGAGCTTTCCAAGGATTAATTATATGTTAGCTGGTTCACTTTGAGAGCATCCTGAAAACTAGCCGAGAACTTAAGTTACATCTAGATCTTCTAGCATAAAGCCAAATTGGTTTTCCGTAATGGTGGTTACTTGTTTGAAATGGGTTTCAATCACTCTTTTTCATAATTTTATAGTATGACTCATAAGTTTTATGCCTCTATAGTTATTACAACTTTGACTATCTCCTTTATTTTTGTAAATTGGAACCACAATGCTTCTCCATTCATTCGGCATTTTCCTTGTGCTCATAATCTTATTAAACAACTTGGTCAGCCAACCTAACACATAGGTTCCTAAGCTCTTTTGTACTATTATTGGGATTTCATTAGGACTTTGTGCCTTGCCTACGTTCATCCTCCTGAGAGCTTCTTTTACTTTGGACATTAAGATTCTTCGTATGTATGTTCCAAAATTGGTACCATAGAAAATGGTGTAATTGTTGAGTCATAGATACTTGGAGTACGTTCAGTTAGGGGGCTCATGGTTCATGATATCTCATATCTCTATTATATTGGATGCATTATTTACCTCTCCCAATGGTCTTGTATCATCTGAGTTAGCTCCCAGCATAGAAATGTTGTAGGGTTGGCTACTTCTTGGAAGTGACTATGCTTAAGACCTTCAATGGCTCAAGAAAGATTGTCCTTCATCTCATGCCAGAACTACTCCTATCATAGAGATGTTGAAGGGTTGGCTTCTTCTTGGAGTTGACCATGCATAAGACCTTAAATGGCTCAAGAAATAGAATGACCTTCATGTCATGCCAACTGCTCATTGGGTATTACCCAAAATAATAATAATAATAATAATAATAATAATAATAATAATAATCCTACACTGTGGATGTGGTTGACTGGGCTCCTATACATCCTGGAGAACCTGACTCTCTTAAACCGAACTATTCCTTTGAAGCGAACACAAGTCTAAGCTTTGGCTTCTTTGCCTCAAAGCTCTTCAAGACAAGTATATTCGATGAGCATCTGTAGGGCAATATCAATGTACACAAATTTGGTTATCCCTTGTCTCTCAACTTGCCTCATACCAATGACTTCTTCATCTGTCCTTTGGCATGAATTCATTGGAATGGGCTGCATATGGGTCCAAAACACATTTAGTTGTTCACCTTTCTCCCCCCCCCCCCCCCCCCACCTTGTTGAAATCACTAGCTTTGTCCGTCACACGTAGACAATGTTCTCTATCCCTATTTATTGGACCACCTCATTTAAAAACTTGTATATAGATTTTGCATCCTTCTTCTCCTAGGAAGCATGGCATGCACCAACTTGAGGAACACAAAGCTTACCATTATAACATAGCGTGAGATTAGTGATGGAGTTTCAGTAGGTTAGTCCAACCATCATACATTACAATGACTCCTCTCAATGTGCTCCTCAAATCCTTCCTTTGCTGCTAGATACACATTTATTGACGCGTAATCCATGGTCCCACTCCTCCCCCGTGTTTCCCTATAGTGTCTAGCTTCTCAGTAATATGTTATGGATATTGAGGTAAAGAAATCACTTTGACACGGTGATGTAACCTAGTTCTAGGGTTAGGGTTTCTTGAAATATTTCCGTAGAATTTAGGATTAGCCTAGAATCTAATTATTGATCCAACAAATAATCACCAAAACTCTAATGGGTTGACTTAGGGTAACAAGGAATACTCAGGAAGAGCTATGGGAAGGTTTGTGAGATATTAGGGTTTTAACAATATCCCATGGGATGATTTTGGGAGACTAAAAAGTACCCTAGGGTTGATGGGGAAGAAGAATGAAATAATTTGGGTAAATACGGGTAGTGTTTGAGACCTAAAATCAATAGGGGAGGGAAAGGGTTTATCAAAAGAGATGTGAGATTTCTAGGAAAACCTGCAGTTGGGTATTGGATAGGTTCTTGGAGATCTTGGAAGAGGATTCTTGGATCTTGGGCAATCTTTCTAGAAATTTTCTTTTCTTTTCTTTTTCTCTCTCTTTCGTTTTTCTTTTTCCTTCTATTTTTGGACTTGCTGCAAGTCTGGGAAGGGGAAAGAGAGGGGGCTGGGAGAGAAAGAAGGGGGAGAGGGGGTGCTGCAAGGGTTGGGGGTGGTGGGGAGTGGGTTAGAGGTATCGCAGGGGGTGGGGGAGGGGATCTAAGGGGCTGCGATGGGTGGAGGGGATTTAGGGGGCTGCAAAGGGAGGGGATGGGTTCCTAGGGCCTGCACAATAAAGGGAAGAGGAAGGGGAGGGCTGTGATGGAGGTAGGAGGAAGGGGAAGGGGCCAGGGGTGTTGCACTTGCGAGGCTGCTGTTGATGGAAGAAAGCTGCTGGATCTTGAAGAAGGCAGCTGAAATTGAAGAAAGAATGCTGAATTCCACTGTGGCCCTCCCAAGAAGACCACAATTTTTTTTTCCACAGGAGTCTCCAATCTGTATTCAATTCAGTTTACCTTTACGATGAGAGGAATGACTTATTTATAGCCTTACTTCAAGAAAGAAAGAATTCGACTCTAACTAGGAAATAGAAATAGACTCAACTAGGGTTTCCTTTTTAGGTTTGGATCCCCTTTACACTTTGTTAAATAACAGCCGCATAATTTAAAGAATCTAACTTATACTAAAAGACCTAATTATCGCCAATGCAGGATTTGTTGAGTGGTAAAGATCCATACTTCTCAATGGAGAGGTATTGAGTTCGACCCTTGCGGACGGCATTTCATTTCTAGTATTATAAAAAAGCACCAGTACCAAAAAAAAAAAAAAAAAAACCTAATTATCTGTAGGGAACCTTTATTTAAAATAGATTCCCGATGGCACTAGACTCAAATAACTAACTCAAACATAGACTTTCAAAATTGAATTGGACTCAGAAAAATAAACAAATATTCTGGAAATAAAATTATCAACTAATCACGAAGGAAAATGGCCAAACTGCCCCTACAGGGGTTCAGCCAGCCCTAATTCCACTATCTTGGCTGGGCCTTGGGGCCCAAACCAGGGTTTCGGGGAGGGGGAGGGTTTGTGCTTACATCACATGGCATCACACACTTACCCCTCCAATCAGACCACACAACATACGTTGACCCAATTTTTTAATAGAATTTTGTTTCTAGAAAATCTTTTTTTTCTAAACAAGAAGAAGTAAAGGGATTATTTTAAAACAGGAAATTTGAGTCTATGGAGCGAAAGATTAGCCTACTATATCTGATATATAAAATTCAAAGCCCAACAACTGATTCATCCACTTCTTTGCAAAAATTGGCTGAAGGAAAGAAAAGCTTAACCCCATAGTTTGAATCTGCATCAAATCTTGTTCAAGTATACCAAATCGTCACTCTAGATGCACAGTTATCAACGCACCTAGGTGATCCAAAGAGGTGGAGGGGGTTATTGAGCACTAAGGTCACAAGGTGGCCTTACCTAGGAAACCACGACCAACCCTCCCCCAAACCCCCATTTAGTATGTCACAACATGTAGCTTCTATCATCAAAAACCAACGTTAAGCCATATCTTGTAACACCCGCACCCCGGAATTCCAGTCTAGTCTGAACTATTGATTTTTCATTAACAAACCAACTCGAACCAAGGAACCTTGGGTCGACCTCACTAAACCGGTGAGTGAACCACCGGATACCCCTAATAGGAAACTCATTCCAAAGAGATACAAATTCGATTATTTAGAAATTTAAGTTTTAAATGTCTCGTGTTCTCGACATAAGCATAATAATAAAATAATCTTTTTGGTGTCGACTCTAATAACAATGCATCAGCCCAAATCACAAAAAGGGTATCAACATCCTAAAATAACTAAAGATACTGTAATTGAGTTAAAAGAATAATAAAGGTTACCCTAAATCCATATTTGGCCAAACTCTAGTAATGCCTATAGATTCCACGTTCGATGAAATCAGACTAACCCAAATACAGGGAAATGATCAGTACAATTTTCTGAACCTGTAGGTACCAATAATTGAACTCAAAGATAGGCCTGTGCGAGAATTAAGTGGGACCGTACGTTGTTTGGACCATAGGTTATTAAAGATACATAAACTATAGGTATATTTAAATAGGTGGAAAAGCCACATGTCGTGAGAGATCAAATTAGAGTTAATTTAATTAAGGTACAAGAGATAAGATTGGGATGCATTTATGGGCTAAGCTTGAGGTGGCAAGAGGTGGGACACCTCACCTCCCACCACCCACTTTCTCACCACTAAGCCCCACATAGTGGGCAAGGTGTGAGATTTTGAATGTGGGTGGTGATTTATGATAAGTTGCAATATGAAATAATATAGTAATGATAAAAATTTCAAATGGTAATCATTACTTATAATATTTTATGATAATATATATATATATATATATATATATTAATCTCAAATGACATGTGATATTATATATGTGAGATACTATTAAGATAAGGGTTGTACGTAGAACTATAAATAGGAGTGAAGGAAGAGAGAGAGTGTGTTGAGAGAAGTTAATCGTTAGAGAGTGTTTTAAGAGAAGCTACACTCATTGGAGAAGAGAGAGAAAAAGGAAGATGTTGCATGTGATATGGCTAAGGCAATCCCTAGATTCAAGTATGGCCTAAAATACCCCTTCTTTTTGTCTAATTCACATCTTGATCTATAAGATCCAGGAATAAGTTGGTAATTCAATCGAGACCCATGTAGAATTATGCCTATTAAGAGAGTTCACCATGAAAATAGCCCCTGAAATTACAATTGATGGGAACCTGGACAAGTTGAGACTCATGGTTGTAGTCTATAGGAAAGACCCCAATCAGATTCGTATCGGAAACCCTAAACAGTAAGGAGTGTAGGTTGTGAATGTATGATCTGGTTGAGTCGATCTTACACACACTGAGATCCTACACTCATGGGGCTCTAGACCGGGTATCCATGCCAATGCCAATCCAAGGTGGTCCTCGGCATAAGACTTGGCTGGAATGGCCTAACACTATAATCAGACCTTGACCGGACTCGAAAGTTGGGGTGTCTCCCAATGTGTGAAGGATGGGCTCAAGTGTGGGATTCTGCCTAACCTACACTAACTTTGTGTGCTCATTAACTTAGGTGCTGAATCGATCAAGAATTGCTTTCAGATAGAGGAGAATCGCGATTCAGCAAGTAATCGGTGAGTGGAAATTTAGGAATCTCATGCATCATGGATCTTTGCATTATTTCCTTTGGTCATATGAGCATGCATATATTGTGTGTAAATTGATGCAATTAGGGCATGTATAGCATGGCATTTTACATTGTTGCATTGTATATATATAAATGGAATGATAATAAGGACAAATTGTGGATTCATACATGCCCAGTGGTGATGGTGCGAGGGATGTCTTGAGTGTATGATTGCTCACTGTGATGGGAGTATGTGATGGATGTTACACTCATAGATAGTCCTCTCATGGGAGTGTATGATGGATGGTACACTCATGGATGATACACTAGTGGGAGTGTATGATGGATATTACACTCATGGGAGTGTATGATGAATATTACAGTTATGGGTACTACACTCGTGGGAGTGTATGATGGATGTTACACTCATGGACTATACATTCAGCATTCCTACAACAATCACTACTCTAATGATGATGGGTATGAAATGAATTAATTATAATTAAATGGACTACATCTTTGCTCTGATTTTATATTGCACACAAGGTTAGCTGTATAACTGTGGTATGGGACACAGAACATACCTTGGACCCTACATACTCATCATGGTAGATTGCATGGCTAGAGTTCATATCCCAGTGCTACTTCCCTTGCCAATAGGGAGTTAGTAATGGGGGTGTGGGTGAAATGTGAGTAGCCCAGGGTGAAATTCGAGTAGCCCAGCTTATGTGTGTGCCCCATGTGGCTATCTGGGGTGAAATGTGAGTAGCCCAACGGTCCAGTGGTATTCTTGTGGATATGTGATTATGATGGGCGATGTGAGACCTTTGATGATATTGATGATATTTGGGGTATTGTGAAAATGATATGAAATTACCCCGTAATGGAAGAATATTGCATTGTGACCAGAGTAGCACTTAACTCTCATGGACCTAGGCATTTGTGGGCTAGAGCATATGTTTGTGCATCATGTCATCATGATATATTGTTGTGTTTGCTCTTTAGATATTCCCCTCACTAAGCTCTGTGAGCTCACTTTTATATGTGTGTATCTGCCTTAGATCCTACACTACTTGAAGACGCTGATCATGGACATGACTGTGTATGCGACGTTTGTGCCTATAGTAGATCCACTTATACCGTGTGTGGTATATGGAGATGTAGTGGACTTGGGTACGGTTGATACCAGTGTGAGTTATGGATTATGGTTTGTCAATGAGTAGTAAGGGACTATGTCATGGGAGCTGTGTTATTTCTCTTTCGTGTATGACACCTGTTCAGGGGCGGCAATGAGTATGTCTTTGTGATGCTGCCCAATTTTGAGGTGGTGTATATATGTGTGCATGTGGCAAGAATGGAATAACACAGGTTTCCCTATTTGCCTTTGCCCTTAGTTATTTTTTGTTATTAATGGTCTAACCCTGTTGGTGTGCTGTGGTTGATTCTTGTGACGAATGGGAATATACTGCAATCTGATCTTGGTTTGATCTGGAAGCAGATTGGTAAGTGTTCCCACTGTTGCATTCCGGTTTGGCAAAATATGGGTGTGACATATCTAGTCATAAAAAATCAATATAAGCCACTTCCAATCATCAAAAAGTAATGTAATACTAGAAGACAACAGAACTGATGAAGCAAGCCGTTGGAAGTTTGTAACAATTAAAATCGACACTCAGTTTATACTGTTCTTGAATTTGGTCATTTTCATGGTATACCTGATCTTACATTCGGTTGTATTGTTTTTGGAAAATATAATCTTATTTGTAAGCAATTAAATTGCCCTTGTTTTCTTGATTCTAAGAAATTTGATTGGTCAAATGATTTTATTTTGACATGACACTTGTTATATATTAGGTTAAGCGCAGGCCATTTCATTTTGACCAAAGTTGAAACCAAAGTATTTCACTGCTGAAATGTTGAACCTTTTGTATTAGGTGGGGGCCAACCAAATATTAAAAGAGTATATTGACGTTTGCAAGGACTTTTGGTTTCTAATTAATATTATTCAATTAATGCACCTATTGTTTTAGCAATTTATCTGGTCACCTAGATGTCAGTGGTATTATTATAAAACATGTTCTACTGCTCTCTTCTGTTTCAAGATTCTATTCATTGATGTGTTTCTGGCTTTCATATGAAGGGTTTTCATGGTGATACATCAGCAACTTTTCTTTGTGGAGATGTCGATGAAGAAGCCAAAAACCTAGTTCAGGTAGATTTCTGGAATAATTATCCTAAGGTAGCTGTATGTATTGATAAATAATTATGTGTTGCTTCTAATGTAATAGGACATAATTACCATTTTGTACCTTTAATGATCCTGTTAGTGATTATTGTCTCCATGAATCCAATCAATGACTGGCTGCTGCTGTTATTTGCTTCAAAAAGTGAACCAAGAGCAGTTTTCTCTTTTTCATTCAGGAGTAGCAGTTTTATTGGTGTATCTTGGTATATGTCACATCAAGTGAACTATCTTCCTTTATTGCTGAAAATTATTAGCTCCTTGCAATTTCTTTTCTGTGATTCGATTGGAGAAAAAAAAAGACAACCTCAGTCACCACAACCGTTGTACTATCCGTTGAACCTACAGAAAGTCACCAGAAATTTTTCATTTTTCACATAAAAATTTATTCAGGGTAAAGCTGAATCAGCTGATCCTCAATAAACCAGAAAAAACTCCATTCAGAGTAATACCAAATAGACCAAGAGTTGCTGCAGGGGGGAACATGAGACAATTGACTTTGACATAAATTGATCTGAAACTTATAACCAAATATTGATTTCTGAGACCTGTGTCAATTCCAACTATCAACCACAATAGAGAGACCTAGTTCTTTCATTTGATCATGACTTGCTCTCTAAAAATCAGTGTATATTGAGAATTGCAAACCCTTGATCAAAGACTCAGAAAGGTGAACAAGATCCAAAGAAAGTGTTTTAACACCTTACAACATTTCTTCTATGCCATCTAAAGAATAGATGAAAAGGACAAAGAAGATTAACAACATGGCTGCATAATCCTTGGCGTAAAAGTAAGACATCATGGCTGCACAATCCTTGGAGTAAAAGTAAGTTCCACTGTCCCCTCTAACCCAGCATATAAAGTAATCTAGGGCATCCAAGGGAAAACAAAACAAAAACAAAAACTTAACCCCAGAATACCCTTCTTGAGCTTGCTGCTAGCGCTACTAATCCCGAAATTTTTGTCTCACAACTCTCATGGCCGAATCTAATGCCCAATCTCATTGAGGACTCAAATACCTCATGCTTTGGCTTATAAAATCGATTTTTAATATAGGAAGCATAAAGCTAATTAGTTAACCCATTTCCCTTGTAGATAGTGGGGCCTTAAAATTGAGCCTGCTGACTTGTGTCTTGGTTCCTTATGACCAAACCAACTTCCCGGGCTGTTGGTGGTTTGCTGTTTTTTGTGCTTCAGATTAACATGCAAGATCATCCTATCCAGCATCTCTAAAGCCCTCACCTCCTCCCTCCTTCATATCACAAGATTCACCTTTGGCTTCCTCCGTATCAAATACATTGGGCTTCCTCTCATCCCCACCCATCTCCGAGGCCACCACCGCATTCCGATGCTTGACCTCATCTACAAGAAACTCTAGCTCTGGAAAGGAGAACTCCTCTTCTAGGTGGATAGATTAGCATTGATCAAATAAATCCCCCATCTTCCTGCATATATTGGTGTGGAATCTTCATCCTTTTTGAAACCATAATCAAAGCCATGGAATCTCTCTTCAGTAGCTTTTTCTGAAAAAGTCAAGAAACATCTAAATTCCTTCATCCCACTAGTTGGTCCAACATTTTTTTATCCATGTCTAGATGTGTCAATATTCATAGAATAAGAGGTTACAATTTGTTGAGCTCCTCAAACTCATTTGTAAAATCCCTGGAGTTGAATACCTCATTCAAGAATTTTTTTTGGATCCAATCCGTAGGAATCAATAGAAAAGGCAAATCCCTTATGATACACCAGATCCGGCTCGGTTATTGATAGAGTGAATAGATCCGCCATTTCTTGAAATCTCTCTTCTAATTTCTTCTGAATATGACTCCATTTAGGTCAACTGGGTTTATTCTTATCTCCTCAAGAAAGATTCCGTCTAGACTGCCACTCTTGCCTCTAACTCTCCTGGGTTAGAAGATCCATATTTTATCTTCGTCTTTTGGCTCTTTCTGCCACTCCTCGATTACTAATGGCTCCAATATCTCCTTCTGGTTTTACCCCTAGCACCCTCTTGGTATCCTATACCATGTGGTTAGTGCTAAACTAGTCTATGCATTCACCATGCCTAAAGATAACCCTTCTCCTCCTTCATTGTCAATAGGGCCTGGACCCCCCCCCCCCGGCGGCTGCGTGTGGGGCTTGCCTTGCTTTAACCCCTCCTTCCCTTCTCCTTGCTGCCCCCATTCTTGATGTAAACCGGGATATAGGGCTAGGGGTATTGACGTAATTTCCCTAGAATTAGGTCTGCCTGGGAAACTCCAGCGAATAGGAAGGCTGAATCATGAGGTTTTACGGTCTTCTAAGGTTTGTAAAGCCCTGCTGTAATAGATGTTTCAGATCTGAAATTGAACTAACAGTCAAACTTAGGGTTAGGGTAGTTTCAGCTAGGGTTAGGAAGGGGAGGGGTCTTACTGTCTTGCAGTTCAGAACTGATTGTGAGCCTGTTCTGCTTTTCAGAACCTAGGTTTTAGGTATTCTTGGATGTGGCGAAGGTCTGTAACTGTAAGGGGGTTGAATTTCTGAAGTTTCAAATTCTGCAGAATTCTTCCAAGGAAGAAGATGAAGTGGTAGAAATTTTCTGGATGAAGGGAATTAGATTTAATTGGGAAAGTAATGACAGGGCTAGGTTCTAGGACTAGGTGTGATCCCAAGGGAAGGGGAAATGGGTGTAAAAGGGGGCGGGGAGGCAGATCTAACAGGGGATGGGGCTTCTGCTATTGCAGGAAGAAAGGGAAAGGGGGAGTGGCCTACAGTTGCTAGGGGAGGGGTAGGGCTTTTCTGTTACTGAAGGGGAAGGGAGAGGGAGTAGTTATGATGGGGTTGGGGTGGTTTTCTAGGATTGCTCAGGGAAGGGGGAGTGGTGAGGTGGGGCTGTGGACAAGAAGGAAGGGAGGGGAGGGGTGGATGAAGCTCTGTACCTACTTGGGGCTGCTGGTCGAAGGCTTGAAGGCTGCTGTAAGCTTGACTGCTGTGATTGAATACTTGAATACTTGAAGAATGCAATTGATGAATAAATGCTGAAGCTTAGAATGCTCTCAATAGACAACTGCAGGGTTCCCCTCAAAGGAACCCTGCCACACTTTGGCAATAAATACTGAAAATCTTTATTCAATCAAAACTGAAGATTACAATGAACTAAGGGCTATTTATAGCCTTCAAGAACACTCTTAACTTGGGTTGGGATTCCCTAATGGAGAAGGATCCCACTTCTTGACCATAACACTTAAAATGGAATCCAATTATTTAAAGACCTCGACCATAGATTTGGAACCTACTAAACACACATGCTTAATTAAAATTTAAGTTAACTTGAAAAGCACATGCTAATTAAGATAACTTAGAACTCATCCAAAACAAATTTAAATAATAAAAAAAACTCTTCAAACCAAACCAAACTTGACATAACTTACTCATTTGGACTCAACTAAAATTCAGAAAAATTCTGGGGATAATTCCAGAATAAAAATAAGGGGCAAAATGCCCAAAATACCCCCAAAAAGCTGTTCGGCCAGGTTATGGTGGTTTCTTGGAGTCATCCTAAGGGCCCCACTTGGGGATTCGGCCAAGGGGGCCTTGTGTTCACATCAACTCCACTATCTGACAAGTTCCTTTGGCTTCCTTCTAGAATAACATCTCTACTACTTCTACCTAGCACCATGTCTGCACCCCCTCCCCTAAGATTCACTGGGCAAACTTACTCTGTCTCAAAGGCTACATCCATCATCAGGCCATCTCTGTCTGGAAAGCTCTTCCCAATGCTTTGCTTCTCGATCTCTCTTTATTCACTTTGTATCCAAGTGCTCCCTTCTGCATTATTTGCTTTGAGGATGAAGATATTCACTGCCTTTTCTTTTCCTGTCCTTTCACCAAGCCTATCTAGTTTTGAGCCCTCACTGCCATTTGGCACTGTAGTAGACACCCTAACCTTTTGATGCTGAGTGACATTGTTCACGCGTTCCTTTTGTGACTCTTCAATTGCCGATATAGCTCGGAGACTGATGTTTGGTGCATGTATTATTCAATTTTGGGTAGTGACGTAGGGTACATATGTAGATGGGCTGCCAATCAAGATCTCTTGACCGGATTGTAAGGCCATCTGCAAGGCTGTCAGCTCCAAATTCTCTCCTCATACCAGAGCCCCTTTTGGAGTCCGTGAGGAGCAGGCTTATTGTTTTTGTTGGGTCTGTATCGTTCTCTACTGATTACTCCTAGGCTAGCTTAGTCTGGGAAGCTCCCCCATCTTTCTCCCTCATTGCTTCTTGTATCTTCTTGCATTCCCTTATGTATAATTCCCCCCCAAAAAAATGATCATTCCCTTTATCATAATATTTTCTTCACTTTATTATATTTTATTTTGTTGGTAGTTGTCATTCTCATCTTGCTGCTGGTTAAATGTTTCAGTTTTCTTCATAAGAGAAGTTTTTCCTTGTATTTGAATCTGTAGACAGTTTCCTGACCATTAATGTACAACATCAGATTAGACTGGAGTTTTTATGCTGTGTGATTTCCTGACAGTTGGTATTTTATAGTCTTGACTTTGGGATCTTACCAAGCATAGCTGGCCTTTTGGTCAAACTTTTGGGAGCCATCAGAAATTGAAATAGCAATAATTAAAAAAAGAAAATTCTTACATGTTTAGTCATATTATCTGGGGAATTACAGTTACAGCTGTTTTAGAATTTTCAGTACTGCCTGTGATTCAGATTTTGAAAATCAAAATTGATTCTTTTTAGCTGAGCTCTAGGTAACGAAGGAATGTCTGCATAAGGCCATATCAGTTTGTGCACCAGGGGTGGAGTTCAAGAAAATTGGCAAAACCATACAGTAAGGCAGTTTTTTGGCTTCTGCTCTCTTTTTCTGTTTGTTTGGAATTATGATTTTGAGGATATATTTGATTTTATTAATGGAGAAGAATATGATTATTTGTGCTTGCTGTCCTCTGTTCTACAATGACATGTTCATCTTGTTACTGTAGCTTCTGGTTATGCCTCTGGTGCAGCCTAGCATTCCAAAGCCCTAATTTGGTTGTCACTAGCCCACACCAATTCATAAAATCCAAAATAAAGTGAACAGAATAATTTCTAGAATTTTTATAATAGTTAGGGACTAGAGACAAGGACCAATGGGTTGGGTCACCTAAGGAAGCACTAACTGCCCAGAATCCCATGCCAAAGTGGAGTGATGAAGCCACAGCTCTTTCTTCACAGCCCCAATATTATCTCCTAGCAGGAAAAGATCTCAACAGTAAATAATAGAAACATGGGGGAAAGAACAAAAGGTTGTGCTCAGGGCATCTGTCAAGTCACTTTCTGAACACTTGTAAGGCTATGTACGTCTGACATTCCCCAGACCCTGCTAAATGCAGAACCTTGTGCACTGTTAGGATCCCAATAATGTCAACCGGTTGAACACCAAAAGCCACTCTTTGCAGCAACCCAATTCACTCACACACACAGAGACAGCATTCAGATTGCATTAACAAGATCTAAAGACAGAATGGTAATGACCAATGCATTAACTTAGCGACCGGACTCCATTACAAGACTCCTCAGATCCAATTACACGTTTTAAAATGCCCCAAGGGTCTTCCCCTTACTGCAAACAAGCTTGCCCAAAATAGACACTTATTTAATCCACCACCCCCCCCCCCCCCCCCCCAAAAAAAAATAATAAATAAATATCCCTTTCTTCTCCTTAATTTAACCTTGACATAATCCTAACAAAACGCAATCCTAGCCAACTACTTTCCATGTAGGTGAGAATGAGATTTCTTTCCATGCATGGAATTGATCCCTATCACTCCTTATTTTACCCCTACTACGCCCATTATGGAATGGAATCTATCCCTATCTCACTTTTCATTTTATCCCTACTGTTTATGCCAATTATGGAATGGAATTGACCCTTTTACACGTATTGTGCACTCCCATTATGGAATAATATCCTTACATGCACGTGGAACACTCTTTATGGGAAAATGAAAGAAATGGAAAGCTAGGGAGAAGAATCAGCGAAGAGGCATGGAAGATTCCACCGAAGAGAGAATCTGCAGATCCACCATCAAATTGGGCTATTAATTAGTGGAATAAGCCTAGGATTGATTAGGGGTTGGATCCTTCTTTCCATGGGTTACTTGGTAACAGGCCCACGGGGCCTAAAACATGTAAACCAAGTGGTGCGAGAAATTAAATTCTTCTAGTTAGTTTAATTATATTTTAGAGGCCATTTAACCAGTGAAATTCACATCACTTTAAGAGTTAATTTAAGTCAATTACATGGGAAGCTAGAAGTTAGAAACTTCCCCTTGGGTAGAAATGGAATTGGAAGTTTGTTGGTGACACCAACTAGGAATTGATTTAGCTATTCTCTATTTTTATATTGACAAGTTTTTAAAGCTGTTTCAGTACATACTCATTCCCCATTGATTGGGAAGAATAAAGACTGTTTATGAACTGAATTGTTTTTTGTGAGCTTTGAGAACCCCACTGCCTCCTCTCCTGGTGAGATCTAGTATTGGAGTTTGGAACTCCAATGATGTTGAGGTCTAGGACCTTATTCTTGCTTTGGTTGTTGGACGCTCTTCATCTCTGATCAGCCAAGCATGATCATAACTTGCAAAGTCACCTGCTCAGCAAGAGATCAAGGCCCCAACCCTTTCTTTGTGCATTTAATTTTAGTTTTCATTTTTGGAGACCTCAATTCGTACGGATCCACCTGCAGCCCAATCCACCATTGTAATTGATTCAATTGTAAGCTACATTTGGTCTACCTTGCTGCCTCAGCTAACCATCATAAGCCCGAAGTTTCTAATTTCATCCTTAAGTTCTCAATTCTGTAATTTTTCAATTACTTTGCATCTGATCATTGGAAACCTTCCATGTTTGGACCATATCATTCTCATACCCTCCTAATTGAACCATTAAAATTTAGTTACAATCTGACCAGCTGGAAGCTAGAATTTGCTCCAACCAACTTCCAGGAAGACCAAATCTCATTATATTTTAACCTTCAACTTTGACTGATTTTTGGATAGCATAACCTTTTTCCCCCTACTATAGTTTAATCCAAACTCTAACACCAATTTCCATCTGTAAACCTTAAAATCCTAAATTCTGAATTCAGCAAATCCAAGCTCTAATTTTTAGACTTAGAGATGGTTCTGGTTTTTAGATTTTGGCAATTGGCCCTTTGTTGATCCTTATCAATGTAAGGCTTCCATCAAGACTGTTATGGAGGTTTGAACAGAAAAGAAGAAAGACCTAGTCATGCCATGGCAGCATGTAATGGATATTGGACATAGATAAATTGCATTGAATCCTCAAGTGATTGATGAGAGATAATTACATATGTAGGTTTTCACAGGTTGTCTCTACCTGGATATACTAAAACAAACTGGGCTTGATACTTGAATTGGCTGGTTCATATAAGATCCTAGTCAACCCGCCCCTTAGTCGATCTAAGGCTATCATCCTTAGGTCTTCCAAGGCTACAACCACATTTAATTGGGGGTAAGGCTATGATGATGTCGTTTATTTTTATTTTATTTTTTTCTCTTTCTGGAGTTTCTTCCTGAAAAATTTCATCTTGTGATTTGGATCGTTTTGAGTAAACTGTTTTATTTTTTCCCTTATGGAGCTTTATCTTCATTTTTCCCTTTAATATATAGCTTGGTGCATTTTCTTCTGTACAATATATTCCCTTTTGTACAGATTCTGTTGCTGTCAACTAACACCCCTTTTTCTACCCAAAAAAAAAAAAGTGACTTACATAGTTGTTATATCAACCTTTCCATGCTTATAAGATAATCAGAAACCTGAAAGTTAAAAAGAAATTAAAAAAAAAAAAAAAAAAATCCATTTAGCATCCTCACAATTGGTGTTTTTTGAAGTGATCATGCAGACAAATATCGCTATGGCGTTGTCCGACAATTTGTTGGCCATGGTGTGGGACGAGTTTTTCATGCAGATCCAGTTATCCTACACTTTAGTGAGTAACATCAGAACATGGTAGCACATTTTACTTTTTGTTCTTAATTTGTGTTTGACATGATGCCATAGTGGGATTTTCTTATTGAAACCTCTTAAGGAGTCAATTGATTTAAATAACCTTGCTTTTTTTGCCCCCTTGGTTATTAGACTACTTTTTTCCTCCCAAAAGGAGATCTACTACTATGCTCAAACAAGCTTTATGCTATAATGAAACCCAAAAGAATGCAACACTTGATACAAGGTTTTCATGGTTTGTCTATTGTCTGTACATCCATGCGACATATATCTAGTTTCAATGCAATATCAGAAGGATTGGCATGAGTTTAGTCCTCTCTTTTATGGAAAAAACGCCATAATCCAATGAACCCTTCATCCTTGATTTCTGTTTTGCATGTCGACCCCAAACATAAAATAGATGTCTTTTGCATTTCAGCCATGACTCATGAGAGACTCTAGCTGTCTTCCACCTGAAAATCTAGGGTCCCTTGGAACAGAACAAGATAACCCCAGTGGATACTAATCCTGTGATCAAGTCTGGAGCTGCCAGAGCTTTTGTCGAACACCAGGAAATGCAGTAGCGCATCTTTGCATGTATCAGCTTATTTGGTAATTTCATTGAGAATTAATTTTCTATCAGGGGACTGAAAAGTTATCCGGCTAGCTTTGAAAGAAAAGTCATTGTTAAGCAGGATTATAACACAAGGACACAACCACCAAGGGATACAGAATAAATGATATAACTCTTCTTGTGGTTGTTGGAAAGGCCTTAAGAAAATTCCATCAGCGGAATACATCATCACTTGTTCTTGTATCATAGCTTGCACAACCAAAAAATGTCGTGGCTGCTTAACTATAATTACTTACTTTCTTTTTATTGTTTATTATTTTAGTATAGTTTAATCTAACAATAGTTCCTTGTAGGAAACAATGAAGGAGGGCGGATGGTCTTGGGGCAGACATTCACTATCGGTATTATATTATGTTTTATATTATCTTTATTGTAATTTTATTTGGTTAAATTATCTACCTGAATTTCATCCTTTATGTTCTTAGTTTATTTTCCTTTTGCCTATGATATTCTGATCCTTCGTGAAAGAGGCATTCTACATTTATACCAAGGAATTTTGGCTGCTCTTTGTGGTTGTGTAAAGTGTAAACTGATTGTGGTTTGAAAGAAATGTGGATAATTTAGGTAAACATTGAATAATGTACTAGAAAGTGCACCAGAGCTTGACATCATTACATGCAATGTTAAAATCTGAGATGGTCCTTTGGTGTGTAATTCCTGCTATTACATCAGATAAGAAGTAACGCATTCTGGAGTAGCCAAGGTAAGAGTAAGAGAACCCATGACCGCAAAACAGAAACAATCTCAGTAAGCAAACAACAGGAAAGAAGATAGACGGTCAGTTATTTCAGAATCCAATGGTCAGATGGGGCTGAGATTAGGATTATTAGACCCCTAACTATGCTGTTCAATCCCATCAAAGATCAAGCTGATCCAGCGGTTGGATCTTCTGTAACTAGGTGTGACAAAACGTAGAATCTTTATGTGAATATAATTTAGTTATTCAAGAGAGCACCAATAATTCCCAATTCATGGGTCAGATGGCTCTCAAATTCTGGATAAATGTAGGACTTACATGGGAGTAAGTGAGTAACTATATGTAAGTTGTCTATGAACTACCCAATGATTTCAAAACATATTTGCATGCCTTTGGGCAGAACCCATAAGGCTTCTGAAGAAACAGGGTCTGGGAGAGGTAGATGGTAAACAGTGAAGTACACATGGTTGGTTTTGCTAACTTCATGCATACTTTTTTGCAGAGCCAATGCTGACAATTGGAAGCATCAACCCAGTTATGTGGGATGATAACTGGACTGTCGTTACAGAAGATGGAAGTCTGTCTGCACAATTTGAGCACACGTTACTGATTACGGAGGATGGAGCTGAAATACTAACTCAATGTTAGAACGGTGTACGATCAAGGAGTGATAACCTGCAACTGTACTCAGTACACAAGGAGCAAGAGATCTGTCATATAAAAATGTGGCACACAGAGCTTGATATGCATGTGGTGAAGTTAAAAGTTACATCGATCACAAGGTTTGTGGCAGACTTGCTTGATATAAATGTGCTGAAAAGTTAAAGTTGCATCGGTCGAAAGGTTTGTATCTTTATTTATTGTTTAAAATTATTCATTCATGTAATTCAAGTTGTAATTCATCCTTGGGAACAATGCAGAATCAAAGGTGGAAATTTTCTTTTGGCACAGGGTTGAATGTCACTGTTATACAGACTCCCAAATTGTGCTCAGAATTGTTTCACAATCACTGTCATGTTTGTCATGGTAATGAATGATGGCCTCAATTGCATTGACTATGAAAGACACATGACCTAACTGTCCAATCAAATTGCAGAACAATTAGAATCTTTTCTTTTTCTGGTGGGTTAGGGTTGTGTTATCCTCTACCCTTGGAAGTGGAGAGACAGAAGAAACCAGATTCCAAACTCATAAATCAAACTTTTTGGAGAGCTCTTGCTATTGGTAAGTGACATACAGAAGCCTAAATCAGCAAGCAACAAGGACATGGAAAAGACATGCACTTTATAAAGACTACATTTCCGTTTTATCTTTGCTCCCATTATCAAACAACTTGAACCCAACATTATCTGTGAAAATGTATGGATTCCACAAGTTACAAAATCTTCTCTTACCATCCACCATTGCCCATCAACAAGATGACCTCATTCATAGCATAGAATGGAAGTAACCTTTAATTCATAATATTTTCCTCCTCTATTGCAGATGCCATTACCTCCATTTGCCCAAGCTACAGTCCTTTACACCCCACTTCACTCATTCTAGCAAATTTCGTAAGCAGTTGCATTCTTCCTGACCTCAACTTCATCAAATTAGGTATAGATTTTTTTGGGGAATTAAAACTGAATTTTATTAGGTTTATTTTCCTCTGGATAGAACACACATGTCCATCAGTCACATCCAAAGTGCTGAATTTACTTGACCCTCGTGAATTTTCTCACTGAGGTTTTTCCAAATGATCTACTGTACACTCTTTTATGCATTGATTTCTGATTAAAATTGTGCAACTCTACTCTAGGATCTGTATTAGCATTTAATCATATCTTGCAATCTGTTGGGTCTCTAAAATTCTGGACAGAATCCCTGACAACACTTCTCTTGTCTTTAATGAAGACTTTTTTTGTTCCAACATACTCGATGTTCCTTACCAACAAGAGTCAATTTATTAAAATTGTATTTTATTTTATTTTATTTTATTTTTTGTTTCTCCAACTAGGAAAATTTATCCTACTAAAAATTGACATGTCCAAGACCTTATTACGAGAAAAATATATGCTTGAATTTTAGCCAATAGAGATAATTGTTAAATGACAAATAATAATGTGAACCACAATTCCTAGATATTTAAGAACCTAAGCAATGGAATATGAATATGATGAAAGTCCCATTCATATTTCCTTTTTGGGTTAGAATTCCTTTCAAATTTCAATTCGTCAAGTTTGGATTTGGACTAGGTTGGGTCTCTAATCAATTAGTTCGGTGAGTGCGAAACTGGTTAGGACCTCTTAACATAACTCTAACCCGACTTTGACCCTAATCCTATGGCTGGTTCATAAAAGATTAGACACTTAATCCTGATCCTGACCTTTACCCTAACACTAGGTACAAAATTATAAAACAGTGCATTGACAAAGAATGCTCTTATTTTGAGTCGGGTATTCATTGAGTTCTTCAGCATCTCAGGATTGGTCATCAATGTGGAAAAATCACACATTTATTTTTCCAATGCGGATGCTAATGTGGTTGATTCCTTTGATAGAGCTTTGAGGTCTTTCCCACAGTGCTTTCCTTGTGAAGTATTTGGCGGTTCCATTATCTTCCATGCGGTTGTTGAGCAATGACTTCCTAGATTTATTAGATAAATTGGAGAAGAGGATTTTGGGGTGGTAGTGTAAGGCCCTTTCTTATGGGGGACGACTTTCTCTCGTCAAGTTTGTTCTCATGGGAGTTCTCTCTTATTAGCTAAATCTAACTACCTTTTCAAAAGGGGTTATCAAGGTTATCAACCATCTTGAGTTTATAATGGCAAAGTTTCTTGGGCAGTCATGTGTTAGCCTTACTCTAAAGGCAGGCTAGGTTTAAGGCGCCTGGGTGAATGGAACATGGGGGCTTTGATGAGATATGTGTAGATCTTGACTTCTGATTCACCTTCCTGTGAGTCTCAGTATGTTAGGCATAGCTAGATGCATGAGGATTCAGTTTGGTCCATGATCGTGCCTAGAGATTGCTCCTTCACACTGAAGGGCAATCTTTCATATGAGGCATATGGCTTCCCAATGTATCACACATCTTATTAAAGATGGTGCTTCCACTAGGCTCTGGTTTGACTCATGGCTTCCCAATGGTGATGCAACTCTAATTGTTCATGATTTGGGAAGGAGTCGAAAGGATCGGGTTAGCCTCCTTTGGGATTCAACAGGTATGTGGTGGAAACCTCATGGTGATTGCCGCATTTAGGAGCAATGGAATGATATTGTTGGTGTTAAAGTTATCAGAGACTCAATCATGATACGACTGTTTGGAAGGGATTGGTGGATGGGAGGTTCTCTATGCAGAGTGCTTTTGAGGTGGTAAGGCAGCACACAATCAAGGTTGAGTGGTGTCACCTTGTTTGGGCGTCCTCGTCACAACTCTAGTTCAGCTTCATTTCTTGGCTTGTTGTCCACCATCATCTCCTCATTCATCATACACTTCCTTCATAGGATGTTATGGATAATGCTACATGTTTTCTTTTTGGCAATGCAGATGAGACGCATGATTTGTTCTTTAATTGTAATTTTGCTAGGGTGGTGTGGATGGACTTTTTGAAATTTAATGGTTTTGTTCACCATCCAACGAACTTGTGGGGCAAAGAACTACAATGGGTCGTGAGTCGTTTCAAAGGTGACTCACTCATAAGCCAAGTTTGGTGCTTCATCTTCAACTATTTGACATATAGACTTTGGATGGAGTGTAATAGGAAGGCCTTTAAGGGGCTAGCAGATTCCCTAGCGAGGATTCTCCATTGTGTTCTTAGTGATACTCGTAACCCTTTTGTTGGTATGTTGGTGGTGGTGCCTGACTCTGCTCAAGCTTGTTTGTTCTTTCATTGGTGGAGATTAAAGGTTCAGTTTAAGCATGTTATTCCAAAACCGCGGAAATAGAGTCATCCCATGATGGTGTCGTACATGTTGAATTGTGATGGCTCCATTAGAGTAAATCTAGGTGGGTATGGCATCCTCGCAATGGATGATGCTGGAGGTGTTATATTCCCATCATCGGAGCTACCTATGAGAAGAACATTTTGTTGATGCAATTATTGGCCATCAAGAGGGGATCCAGGAGGTGGCACATCGGTCTTTCGAGAGGATATAGGTGTGTTCAAATTCTCTTGCTGCCATTGCTACTATTTGGGGTAATCTTGAGACTATGGTTTATTGTGGAGCTATAGGGCAACATCAAGGATTTGGTGGGACAGTTCTCTCAGATGAATGTGGGGGCTAATTTCTTAGTTGGGCTTATGTGTGAGGTAGGGGAAATTTCCTTTGATTCATGTGACCTACTGGATCTCCTTTGAATTGTTGGGATGATGCCAATAGTAAGGTTTACTATCACATGTAAATAATTGTTTAGTACAAGCTATCTTTTCCAAAAGAGGGAAAAACATAATATGGTAGGGCTGGTTAGATCAGTCCTAGTCAAAACTTGAATCTTGATCCAGCTTGACCTTAGTTAGAGTCATCTTTGACTTGGCCTTTACACACCCTTGGGCCATAATTTTAAGTCCAAGCCCTTTTTAGGCTAAGAGAGGGCCGAGACAAGTTTATGTCATTAGGCCAAAACTTTGAGCTTTTTTTGGACTTAATTATCCCCCCTAAATGCCGTGTAATTGATATGCTATTAGGTTGGTATCAATATCAATAGTGTGCAAAGTCAATTCCCCCTTGGCGCGAAAAAGCAAGGTTTAAAGTACTCTAGTATCATCTAGGATAGGTGATTGTGAGAGACATATCACCTCTTATCGAGTATTAAATCGCACTAACCAACCTATTTTGGTGCAGCCCAATAGAGAGACGTATCTATATGTATTGTATTGGCTATATCCAATATAGATATGTATCAACTAGTATTGTGTCGTATTATGGGATACTTTAAACCTTGCAGAGAAGCACTTGGCTCTTCTCCTTGGAGGAAATCACTCAATGTGTGCCCAAAGTTATAGAATTCAACTATGTGGAATACTCTAATCCAAAGACTATGATGAATCCATAGAACAAAATTCCATCAAAACTTGCAAATTTTCCACCAAAATTTTCCATTTTGTAACCTCGAAACGAAAAACTAGGGGACAAAAAAAAATCTCAAGTTTCGATCGAAATCGTCGAAATTTCGTCGAAACCTCGAAACTTGTAAACCTGGTTCAACCCAGCTAAACTGGCTAGTTCATGAGGAAAGAAAAATCCCAAATGTCGTGGAAACATGGGAAATTTCGTAGAAACTTAGGAAATTTCGTGGAAACCTAGGATTTATTCTTGTAAGTTTCATAGCTTTTCCATATTTTCAATTTTTTGTTTCTTTCATGTTTCCTCAAATACCCCCTCCATCTGGATTTTCCTATCCAAATTGTGTATTCCCTCAGACTGGTTATCTTAGGCATGTTGATGACCAGACTTATAAAGTTACAGTTGTCGATTACCTTGACAACCATAAGCATAAAATGTCATGGAATGTCTATATTCGTTGGTTAGAGGAGAGGATGTTACAGGCATAGTATTACTTAGCTCACAGGATGGATCCACCGAGACACTCCTCTTGACACTGAGTTATACTTTCCTTTTATTGTCAATTACTTTGTATTTGATGTTTTGAAGTTAGAAATTATATACTGAATATTATGTACTTAAGTAGTTAAGCTTATAATGTACTTCTCGGACAACTCTACATTGATGTTATGTACATTAAATGACATATCTACATTGACTTTTTTAGCAAAATACAGCCAATGTGTTATTTATACTCTAATTAGCTTAAATGTAGAGTCTCACCCTAAAATACTCTCTAAAACCTGTCAAAACTTGCACAAAAAAGTCCTAATTTTCCTCGAAATTTTTCAGTTTTCCATATAGATTTCCCATTTTCACCTAGTCGAAACTTGAGTTTCCCTCGAATTTTTTTTCTATGAATGAATCTAATAAATCTTTGGATTAGAATATTACACGTGGTTGAATCATATTACTCATGGGATGCTAACTAGAAGAACCCCTCCAAGAAAAAGATCCAACCCTGTCCCCCACCCCAAAACCACGGAAGAGAGATGACTAGGGTTTCAAAAGTCTTAGTAGTGAAAGCTTTCGTCTCCTTTGGAGTTGGTACCATCAAGGATGATATTGCAAAGGAGATCCAAGTATTCCTATATATCGATTGATTGGTAACATACAACTAATATATTGGTGAAATTAGAATTTTGTTAACTGCGATCACATGGAAAATAGCTTCCAAAATTCAGTTGTACTTGAATCTAAGATGACAAGTTTTGGACATCTAAGGAAAATCTAGGTTTAAATCTAAGTTGGAGGTGTACAAATTTCTTATGAGATGACTGAGTTTGGAATATGTCTTTGTACAAAAATGCTCCAGACATTCAAAGAATGAATCATATAGAATCCACCATGGGATCCATAATATATAGATTACATGATTGGTTCCTAGAGTGCTGGTACAATGACATAATCTAGTTTTATGGAAACTATTAAAGAAGGGTAACAATGGAGAGAAAATTAAGGAGGGAGAGATTTAGAAATTCATATCGCCAAGGTAAATAGACACATCTACCTTTCTAAGAAATTTAAATTCTTTATAATAATATCAATTTCAAAGAGATGATGATAAGGTAATATGATTTTATGAAAATTCAAAAAGAAATCTATTTTTTAATGATTTTCTAATTTTTAATTAATAAAGATGATGGAATTGCTAATCCCAAATTAATGACATTAATGAACACAATATTAAAGCAAAAACAAATGGATATATTTGATCTCATCAAAATTTCAAAAAAGAAATCTAGTTTAATAATTTTATAATTATAATTAAAAACAAGGTAGAACTAAAAATTAATGTGAATACAATAATTAAATACAAAAGTAACGGACAAATTTGACATCAATAAAAAATCTAAAATTATTATGGTTGTAATAATAGTATTGTGGGTAGTCTCTTCAGGTAGTAATCATGATAATTTTTCCACAAAAATAATTACAACAAAAGTAAATGACACATTTGGCCTCATAAGTAAGCTAAATTCTTTAGGGAAATTTTCAATGTCACCTCTTGAGTTACCACCTAAATAATGCCACTCAGTAAGTTCTTCAATATATAAATTAGACTCTTTTAAGAGAAAAATATACCAGTGACACTCTCTACTGTTTGAAAATCAAAGTTGATGCTGATGTAAGCAAGTTAAACTTTTCAAAAAGACAAAAATATCTTTGAACAAAAAACCCAAAGCTAGACTCTTTGTCTTCCTCTATAGGTTGCAACCATGGAACGATTTCTGTCATTTCGCTTCCTCGATAGGTGGCAACGGCAAGAATCGGCGCTTTCCCATGGCGGGACGCGGATCTCTCCTTCTTTCTTTCTTTCTTCTTCTTCTTCTCCGCTTGTTTTTTTTTTTTTTTGGCTTGCCGCTTGTTTTTTTCTTTCTCTCTTCATTCTTCTTCTCCGGCACAATCGGAAGGATGGTATGTTTCTCCCGATTTCTTCGCAAGTTTGTGATTTCTCGATGCTTTTCCGGTGGGTTGATGTCGGTTTCTTTTTTTATTTTGCCTGATGTGGGGTGATATGAAGTCCATGGTTGCAACCACTCCTCTACTTTCATTATTGTATCTTCATGATTTCTATTCTTGCAGATTTTGTTTCCTCTCCTTTGCTATCTTTTATCCTTAGAATGTTGGGGTGATATGGAAATGGATAAATAAAAACTAACAAAAACTAACTGTGCTAGTAATAGGGGGTACGGTTGATCAATTGAACAACTCAAGGGGTGACATTAATATTGGGGGTAACTCAGGTGTGGCCTTAAAAATTTTTCTATAATTTACTTGTAATAATTTTGTGGATAGTCTTTGTAGATAAAAAACATTACCATTTTGTCCAATGAAAGATTTTCATAACTTTTTTCTTTTGGTAAACAAAGATTTTTATAACTTGAAATATGCAATTTTATATAGTAGCCCGAAGTATTATATGATGAAGGTCCGGGGATTTGGCACAAATTTGTTTACTTGAGTTTGAGGATTTCAAAAATCTAGAGATTTCAAATCTATGGAGTCATGGTTCATAAAATTAACTGTTTGGTTAGCCTGAATCTTTGAAATGAAATCTATATATTCATCTTTAAAAAACATTTATGAAGTCATGGTTCAAATGTTTAACACTTTTATAGTAGAGATGAAATCTCTGGATTTCACCTTATACCCATAAATCTACAAATTCACGTTTTTAGCGTAAAAATGTAAATCTCTAGATTTCATGAATCCAAAGATTCACACAACCAAATGGGTATAAATCTCCCATTTGTGAATCTAGAGATTTCAAATCTCTAGATTCATGTAAACAAAACCTAAAACCCCTAAAACATTACACCTTGAATATCTAGTGTCTTTTTTGGGTGGAACCCCAAATACCTAATTTAAAATACCTAACATGCTGGTTTTAAATCATATTTATCAAAACCCTCCAATTTATGGTCAATGGATTCTCTTAAAAAAGAAAAAAAGAATGATATTTCTATTGCCAAGCACGAATTGATAAATTGGTTTTGATGGTTTTCATTACTCTTGTCTCAAAACAAGTAAAAAGAAGTTATGTATACTTGAAAAATAAAAAAAAAAATAACAAAAAGTTTTTGTTACATTTTGAACGTACACTTTTGGAATCCAAATAAGTCAACCATAAATCCATAAAAGACTCGCTAGCCCTAGAGTGCTCAATATACCATTTCACATTTTTACAAATGACACATTCTTATTTTGCAAAGCAGATACAGAGGAGGTTCTAGTTTTAAAAGTAATTTTGGAACTCTTTGAGGATCTCAAAGGACAAGAGATTAACCTAGAGAAAAGTGGAGCGTATTTTAGTCGGAATGTTCCTAGTGAAGACCGAAAATTGATATAGTCAATTTTAAGGGTCACTGAAATCAAAGGAGAAACAATGTACTTAAGGTCCAATCTAATGGCAGAGAAAAGAAAGGTTAATGCTTTGCAATCGGTTATTGACCGAATGACCATAAAACTTGCAACATGGAAGGCATCAAATTTATCGTTCGTAGGTAGAGGTGTTTTGATGCAATCATCAATTCAGTTTATGGCTATGTATCAAATGCAATGCTTAAGATTTTCAAAAACAACTTGCAAACAAATTGATGCACTTTGTAAAAGATTCTGAAATGGTCAACCCAACAAAAATAAACAATTGACTCCCATTTCATAGGGAAGAAAAACAATCATTAAAAGATTATGTAATAAAAAGTGCATTTGACCCAGGAAAAAAAAAAATTTAAAAGTGCAGAATATGGTACTTTGTTAGTTGATTATCGATCCTCTCCCTTAACGTTCGGAATAATTATATATTAATACTTAATATCTAATAATGATTCATTAGAAAGATAATTAATGTTTTAAAGTGATAATATAACCATGTGGATTGATAACAAAAAAAAAAAAATTCTCAGTTTTTTTGATGGAAGGAATTTTTTTTATTCAATTTGATTAGACTGAAAATAAAAATAAATTTTAAAAAAAATAAATTTTGAATTGAACATGTTTTTTTTTTTTTTTGCCAAACATAGAAAAAAAAAATTCATTCAAAAGAAACAAGTCTGGGGAAAACCTCTTAGTTAACAAATCTGCAGAAACATTATATGCTCTCAAAATATGGATTGCTACACAAGTGTCACAAACCCAACAACAAGCTCCTAATGAGCTTAAATTAATCATTGAATTATTTTTATTTTTATTTTATCATGTCTTATCTTTTTCTAGCAGACAAATTTAGACTTTATTTTCAAATTTGAATTTTTTTACTTCATTTAGGTTCTAATCTAACAAAATCTTACGATGCTCGATCTGTCCAGATAGAAGTTTGTGCTTCCGTTGCTCTGTCATACATTTAGAAAAGGAAATTTCCTCGGGACATTTATCAAAAAAATAATAAATAGACGGGTTAGGCTACTTAAGTCATTTCATCATCTTTTCTTTGATAATGTTTGTATTTGACGATCTGGAACTAAGGGTGTCAATTGCGTACTAAAACCGTTTAACCATACCGAACCGCGCCGTCTAAAACCGCATCGTACCATTCAAAATTGATGCGTTCAAAACCAATTTCTTGATGCGGTTCGGTTTTAGGTACTCATACGTCGATGACGATCTCAAACCGTCAATTGGTACCGTACCAAATTAAGAGATATAAATTGTAATTTTACAATTAAAACACTTAACCTTTTCCCTATCCTTAATTCCCTATTTCAATTTTTTGTTTCATCATTACTCATCTTCTTAGATTTACTTGTTTTGTCTTTATTAATTAAATTTATTTGTTTTATCTATGTTAATTTCAAATTATATCGATTGGTTGATCACAATTTCATTAGGATCTTAATGAATTAATCACAAAAGTAGCATAAGTTCATTTGTACCAAAATTGTACTGCATTAGATACCACGTTTAAACCGTTTTTCCGTACCGATTTAATACCGAAACGGTACCAAACTATTTTTGTAAATATCGAAACCGTACCGTACCGAATATAAACGGAACGGTATGGTTCTGATTTTCAATATTCAAAGTTGGTACCTTACCGAACCGTAACGAATTACCAAAACCGTACCAATCGACACCCTTATCTGGAACCTACATTTCAAACATCTTATAATTTTGAATATATTAAATATGAGTATAAGACTTGGCGATTTTTACTGATTTGCCATTGGTTTTTCAAAAAAGGTCATAACGAGAAGATCACAAAAATAACCCTCAAGGACCTCAATATTACCATTAAAGGAAGGGTAGAAGTGTCTTAGAAGTGTCTTTGCAGTTTGCTGTTGGTAACTAATTAGGTAGTACAGTGGAAATCAATTGTGTTCTTCTCTGTCACCTCCTCCACCGATTTCCGCGTTCGGTAGTGGAAGCAAAAGCTGTTCGTTGAAAGGTGGAGACCGGAACTTGGAGAGCTTTATTTGTTGTTCTTCCTGGATCTTTACTGTTGTTTTTCCTTTCTGGGCATAGAAAAGTTCTTTACAGTTCGGAGAAGAAAGATCAAGAAAAGATGATGGAATGAAGTCCAAGTGGAAGGAAAAACCTTGAAGAAGAGATATGGCTAGGGGAGAAGGAAGAGGGAAATTGTGTTCTTACAAGAAAACTACTATAATCATCTGCTCTGTTAACATTGTGGCTGCTCTTTACATTCTCCACTCTCTGTACAATTCTCTCTATATCTATAATGACGATCCCAATGGTTAGTGTTTCTGGATTAAATAATGGTTTGATTCATTGATTCCACCGCCAATATCCCCATTTTGGGTTTTGTGTTTTAAGTAACTATTTGCTTTCTTTTGAAGAACCACTTTGGAACTTTGGGTTCTGGATGCAATGAAAGAAAACTTTTTTGGTGAAAAGTTCTCTATACTTTGCTTTGCTTGATGAAAATAGATTTTTTTTCTCCCTTTTCTAGTTGGTAAATTTACTGAAGATCAGATGAAGAGAATGAAGGATTCTATTCGGATTCGGAAGATGTCTGAACCCAGGGAACTTATCAGAATGGTGAGTTTCCGCTTGGGGTTTTCTTTCCCTCTTCTTTTTATTGTTTAGGGAAAAGTTATAGCTATTTCTTTAAATCCCCTTCTCTGCCAGCCTGAGAAATTGTGTGTTTTTGGCTATTGTCTCATTATGGATTTGATTTGATCCTATTTTATGTTGGAAAAAGGTGAAGCAAATCAAAGAAGATTTAGCTAGAGGAAACAGTGTACAAGAATTGTCTCAGCATGTGAAACAGATTGTAACTAGAGAGATTCTACAGAAGTTGAAAGGGCTGCATACTAAGACAAATATCAGTGAACACAGAGGTAGGTGTTGGGCTCTCCTACACTTGTTCATTCCTTTATTTTGCAAGGAAAAAGGATTTGAATGTTCCAGAGTTCACCCCCTTAATCGCAAAGTATACCAATGACACCACTGTGTATCATTTTGGAATGTTTTATTATGTGCAAGGTGGCATTACCCTCATTTGGTCGGATTGAGCTTAAAGTTATATTAATCATTTAGTTAATAGCTAACATTGAGTTGATCTGGAGGTTCAACGCCTATATGGAGATTAGGGAAGTGATCCCTCTGCCTTTTGCATAAGCTCTGTCTTTTAACTTGATTATTTGATCCTTATGGGTATTTTATACCTTTTATATAGCTATGGTTTTTTTCTGTTAGCATCAAAAGGGTACTAGAACACTTTGTATATCATTGCCAAATACTGTAGAAAAAAATCCATTTTTCTATTTACTTGAAAGAATTAGTGTCTCAGCCAATGACTATGGATGTAGACAGGGATGTTGGCCCTGGTATGGGATTTGACTTATTTCAAAACTACTGGACTTGGCCACGGATATGGTACCAAATCTAATATGGTGGAAAGTGGCAACATGTTTGTGCTATTGGTTTTTCAAGATACTTGTCTCTTTCTCACAAGTATTATATTGCCTGATCCAATGAAAAGCCTAGTTTGTAGAAACTTACAGTATATTGGTTGGAGAAACATCAAGGAAATTGGTATTTATGTAGGCAACCTGTTAAGATTGCGAATAAAAGAATTCATACCCTAAGCATCCATGGGAGACCAGTTTCAATAATTATGTTATTGTGTTGAGAATTTATATAAAGCCTATTAAAATTTACCACTGTGAATAAGGGTTATTTTTGTGACAAGGGAAGAACTGGACTATTAGCCTACTAGAGATCAAGGAAGAGTAGAGAGAGGGATTCAGCTATATTTATGATATACAACAACAGTGAGAAAATGACCGAATAAGGGATCTGCCGATACGCAAGGCAAGATCTTACTCAACCTCTCCTGATAGAGACAGTGCCTAACAGCCTAATACTGCTACTGACAACCCAACAAGCGATCCACGATTCCTATGGGACCACAACTTAAGAATTGTTAGGATCAATATATTGGGTAGAAGTGGTGAGAAAAGCCATGCCTGCTAATGAACACAATAGAAGATATGATCGTATACAGAGTGGAACAGGATTCTTATAGCTGATCCACAAATTGCAGACAGGTTGGTATCAAATTATTTTGTTTGGGTAGCTTTTTTATGTGGGAAGGAGCATCAGTTATCTTTGTAAAGTGAAAACTGACCATTGAATTGTCTAATTGGATCTGCGGAGTAGTTTTTCGATAAATAGCAATTTGACAGTCTGTTTGACATATTCTGGAAGTGTGTCATTACCTAGTGTTCCGAGAAGAAGAATTTTCCATTCATCAACAAGAAAGAATCTTCATTAGAATGTAACTTTGAACCAGCTGTACAATATCCATGTTTAGGTTTGCAGGCTTTATGCTGCCTGCTTTTGTTTTGTCATATTTCTTTTTGTTACACATTCTTTCAAGTTCTTTTGGTGACTGTTTCTGACAAGCAGAAGCATTGGAGAGCTGGCGTCAGGAAAAACTACAGGAGGTCAGACAGTTAACAATTCAACAGACTACCTTGAATTCAACCATTCCAGCTGACTTGAATTCAACGATTCCAGCTGACTTGAATTCAACCATTCCAGCTGACTTTAATTCAACCATTCCAGCGGACTTCAATTCAACCATTCCAGCTGAAGAAGCTGGTAAAATCTTTTTCCGTCTTCATTTGTTTATGATGTAAAGGAAAATAATTGACATCTTCTATTTTCTTCTTAGCTTCATTTATCAGAATATTTCGTTTATGATACTTGCTGCTGGGTATACTGAAAGCTCTTCTCTGCAGAGAAGTTTTTGAGAATCTTGGAGTCTGATTGGACCATGCTCCTTGAAGAAATTGGCTATTGGATGCCATCTGAAATCATCAACAAGGAACATCATGATAAATCTGAGGGGGACCTCGAACTTGGTAAAATATCTTCTGATATGCTGGTTAAACTTTGTTTCTCTCTAATTTTTCACCACCTATTTTTCCATTTATCTTGATTCCACTTGTAAAAGGTGGGGAGTATGTTTGTTGGTCTTTGGGTTACCACTAAGAAGCTCAATAACTTGCAATATCTGATTGCCTCCAGTGTGCTGCATACTAAATATGGTTTTTATCATTCCTATGTTTTACTGTGATGTATTGAATGTATCTTTACCCCATGGACTCTTTTCTTTTTTCTTCAGAGGAGCATATTATACCTGGACGGCCAATTCCACCCGAATGTCATGCCGAGATTCATACAGATTATGATGGAACTGCTGTCAGATGGGGTCTTACCCACCCGAAAAATAGTGCGGCTGACTGTTGTCAGGCCTGCTTGGATCAGGCTAAAAATGCAAAACCTGGTGCACTGAAATGCAATATATGGGTTTATTGCCCTTCTGAGACAGGGTGCTATTCGCCAGATATTTATGAACACAAGCATCAAGAGTGCTGGCTGAAATATGTAAGGCTTCACTTGGCTCTTTAAATATTTTGGTGGGCTTGCTGGATATCATAATACAATTGAACAAGGATATTGATCTTTCTTTGGGTCAGAACTGTTTCTGAGTTTCCTGGAGATCATATTAATTAAGCCTTATTGAACTCATGTATTTTGTTTTCAATGAGGGGCAAAACATCTAATTTAGTCAAGGGGAGCAAATCCTATCAAAATGCAGAGTAAGGGAGTAGTAGTAGCAATTTACAAACTATCCTGATTTGCACCATTATTAGGCTTCAATGTTTCCTTAGTACACTGCATCATTATTAGGGTTCAACTTTTCTATCTTACCACTAAGTCAACCTTATCCCAAACTAATGGGGTTGGTTCCAAAAAGAGGGAATTAGATGCTAGATGATGAATGGAAAATGAAAAATGGTTAAGTAAAGAGAAAATTGAAATTAACAGGAAAAAGGCACAGCCCAGCTAGTCTGGGGAGTCTCAACTAAAAATGGGGCACAGCACATGAACCCTTGCCCTTCGGTAGGTTCTATCCAAGGTTAATGCTTGGAATAAGACTTTTGAGTGTCCTTTATAATTTCTCCCCTGGTCATTTTAGGTCTAACCCTGGATCTTTTGGCTCCTCCATAGGGATCATATCGCTCCTTAAAGAGACATTCCTAGGCCTCTATTGAACATGATCTTACCATTTCAACTCTCACAGAGCTTGTCATTGATGGAGGTAACTCCTAAGTCAGCTTTAATATGATCATTCCTTACCTTTTTCCCCCCACATCCATCTTAATATCCTTGTCTCTCAGCTTCACAAGGCTTCTCAATATGACACTTCTTAACTGCCAGCATTCTACCCCTTATGTCATGGCCAATCAAACAATATTCCTTTATACATTAGAAGTTTCGTGTAAACTTTAAAGGAATATGTCAGTCACTCAGTACTCTGGACTGATGTTGTGCACTTGATTGATTGGACAAGTATGATTAGTTTTGGAGACCCAGTCCCAAACAGAACCAGTCCAAAGGTTTCGGTCCTACTTGGTCTGGAATGAGTTTAATAATAAGTTATTTTAAGTCCTTTAGTTGCTTCAGTAGATCTTGTATGATTAGCCTGGTAGTTTTTCCTCTTCTCATCTTTTGCTTGGTTTGGTACTTCTTATTTCAGTTGGTTTCTACTTTTATGCAAGGTTGTTTATTTATGATTGTAGCATAGAATCAGTTACAAAGTTTTGTTTCATTAAGATTTAAGGAGTGAAGCTCTGCCTATGAAGCCCACTATAGCAGTTCCCCTGCCTCTATCTGCACCAACTAGGTACCGGAGCAAAGAATCCTACACCCCTTCTGTCAGTCTCTCTCTCAACCTACTGGTCATCTTTAAATCGGTCTTCCATCCGTGCAGCTTCACATCTCCATTAACCCTCCCGACTTAAAGTAACCCTTTCCAACTTCTGAAAATTAACATCTCCCTAACTCCTCCCAAATCAGAGTAACCTTTTTTCCTCATTCTCTTTCCCAACCACCCTTTGTGCCAGTAGTGAACCCCAAATGAAAACATTTTCTGTGTCTTAGCTCCCTCTTGGATTTTAAACATCAACGAAAAAGTTGGAGCACTTTAAAGCATGCCCTTAAGCCCTAGGTATTGTTCCTGGTCCTGCAGAGTAAGGTCTTGCTGGCTTAGTTGAGAAATCTCACTTTGTTGGTTCCATGGCTGTATCTCTCTTCCTTTGTTAGGGGAAAAGAAAGGAACAAACCCACCTCAGTAGACTAGGTAAAGCAATCAGCAACTTGGTCCTGAAACATGGGAAATCAGCAATTTAGATTTTAAACATCAGATAAAACTCTTACACAGAGAAGGTGATGTAGGAGAAACTCTAGAAACTAGGGGACCTACAAAGTGGGCTACTAGACTCATAAAATTAAACACCTATTCTTGACAAATTGTAAAGAAAGGAATTTGCAGCACTTGAAATCTGATTAATCATGCATGTAAGACAGCTAAAGTAGAGAAATAAACACAATAAGTCTTACTGGTAAACACAACTAAACAAGAATCAATAGGGAAACAAGGGGATGGGGATCTTGGCACCATAACACTAAATTGAATGCAAGGATATTAATAAACTTAAAGAAAAATAGAGCTGTCCTAATCAATATCAGATTTCTAACAAGGAATTCAACAATTAACAATGTAAAGGGAGTCTTAGGAAGTTTTTGTTTTAAACAAAACTACTGCCAAAGGATAAATGAGAAATATTTTGGGAGAGATAATGTTACCTGCTGATCCTAGCTGCAAAACAAGGGTTAGAAAGCATCTAGGAACAGAAATAAGAGAAAGAAAAAATATTTTGAAGTAGTGGTGAATCCTAGGAAAGGAGAAAAAAATATTTTGAAGTAAAGGCGTATCCTAGGAAAGAGAGTAAGTGATAAGAGAGAGGGAGAGAAAGAAAAGAAATAAAGAGAAGGGAAGGGAGACTAACAAAAGACAACTAGACCGCCGTATAAGGGAAAGAGAGAAGAATTTTCTGCAAGAAAAACAGAACCGTGGGGTTTGGGGAAGAAGAAGATTTCCAGGAAAGAAACTAGGTCTTTTTTGAGAAAAAAAGAGTAGATCTTTGTAGAGGAGAGCAAGGGGAATTTTTCTAGTGGGAAACAAGGGTGAAAGGAGGAGAGAGAGGTTACCTGAAGAGAGGGGAAAGTGCTGGTTCCGCCAGAGAGAGAGAGAGAGAGAGAGAGAGAGAGAGAGAGAGAGAAAAAGCAACGTGAGCTCTTTTTTTTCAAATTCTTTCATTCATTGATTGCCAAAAACGAATTTCATACAAAGTTTAAATAAAAAAATTGATCCCTCACAACCCTACATGTTTAATTTCCAAAATAACCCCAACTTAAGTTGTAAATATAACCCAAACTCAAAATAATTCAAAATTGGGCCTAAATAGACTCTAGGCCCAGCCCATAAAGACTCAAACATGAAATTAAAATATTTCAATAGTAAACTACTACCCAACCCATTAAGACTAAGGAAAATAACATGACAAACTGCCTATGAGCAGTGTTTCTCATGGAACCATAGGATCCTAGCAATCCGATAACCTCCGAGCTCATCATCCATCCACATAGAAGCTGTCGTGGGATGATCTCTATGTCGGTGTTGCCGGTAAACTCAAAACTGCTCACTGATGTCCTCATCAGAAGGTGATTTGAACAAAGGTTCGTCCCCCCCCCCCGGGACTGAAACCCTAGAGTGGGTCCGAATGCCACTCCAAAAGGGCGCATCGAGGGTTGGCTGAACCCTCCATTAAGGGTATTTTGGTCAATTTCAGCCCTAATTATCTTTTGGAGTTAATTTTCAGGTTTTTATTATTAATTTTCAAAGTCATGTTTGGTTTAGGAGTCTTGGTTCAACTAGTTAGTCGAGTTATTGACTCCTTAGGAGTCTTTCTTTAAAAAAGGACTCTTACAAGTCTTTATTTACAACAGGAGTTCATTTCCCTTATGTTGGAGTCTTAATGTCTTAGGAGGAATGTATTTTCAAGAAGATTCCATTATTTGTTTAGTTTAAGGCTCTCTTTGTTATAATTTAAATTTATGATTATTTGACCTATAAACATAAATAGATGCATTTTGTATGATTTATGACGGTTTCTCGTTAAAATAAATTGATTTAAACAAATTCATAAATAGATCAAGAGTTGTTTATGATTTATCACTATAAACTCTTAATTTCTATTTATGTGGGTACCATTAATGAACATGTGCAAAAATTACTACTTAAGTAGGGGTAAAAAGGTAAAGTTACGAAAAATTAGCACAAAACATTGTTTTTCTCTTTCTCTAACCTCCACATTGCTCCCATCTCCACCTTAACAATATTTTAGGAATATTAAAATTACCCCAAACCAAATAAAGCTAACCAAATAAAAATTAAGTCGATATAAATTTTACAAGATAAACCCAAAACCAAACTAATGATACATAATATGTTACTCACTTGATGGTACCAAACCTATTTCTTTTTATATAATATATTATGTCTAGTAGCAACCAGACAAAAATTGTTTTTCACTCATAATCTATTATAATAATTCATTATTCATAAATAGGTCATAAATGTAAATATAAACTGTGCTAGAGACTAGAGAGACCCTAAATTAAAGTCTTTAATTGTGTGGTTTTATTAATTGTAAAGGAGATCCTAAACTATAAAGGATTCCCACTTAGATTGGAGTCTTTAGTAGGCTAAGCCTAGTCTTCCATTGTAATCTTTAAGTTTGATTATTGAATAAAATTGAGTTTTAAGGATCTGATCTTGTTGTTGAAGAGGCCACGGTTGAGTATTTGAGAGTTCTTATTCAAGATCAGCATCTCCTTCAAGATTTCATCTTTCTTCTTCCAATTTCCAGCAGCCGTTGACAGTCACAGCAACTTCCAAGTAAGTATAGCAAAGCCCCATTCCCTCCCCTAACCTCCCATACCATCTTACCACTTCCCAGCTGTTTCCCCTCTTGTGCAGGCCCATAAAACCGCTACCCTCCCATCTCAGCCTCTCCCCAGCCCTCCCCTCGCCCCCGCAGACCTTCCCATCTTCCTTGCGGCAACAAGGAAATCCTCCCCCAGCCCCTTCCTACCTTACGACACCCTCCTTGCGCCTTTCTTTCCCTTTTGGCCCCACCCCTCTTCTGTTTATTTTGACTTGTGGCAGATCTGAAACAATAAGGGAAAAAGAAAGAAAGAAAAAGAAACAAGAAGAAGAAAGATCCAAAGATTGCCCAAGATCTTTTCCTTCCCTTAGAGATGAAGCCCATAGTTACCCAAAATTATCCCTAAACCCCTCCAAACCCAACCACAGACTTCCCTGGGCATCCTAGGTTCAGTCTGGATATCACAAGTTCACTCCCATCTTGATTTGATAAAACCCTAATTTTACCCTTCTTCCCCATTGAACCCTACCCTCTAATTTGTGATAATTGAGCTTTGCCATAATAATTTTAGGATCATCCTTGGTACTTAAAATCATCCCATTGACTGTTGGAGATTAATTGCTTGAAGATTCTAAACGAACTCTAAATTTTAGGGCCTGTTTGGTTACTTGAGTTTGAAGATTTCAAAAATCTAGAGATTTTAATTCTATAGATTTCAAATCTATAGAGTCATGGTTCATAAAATTAACTGTTTGGTTAGCCTGAATCTTTGGAATGAAATCTATAGATTCATCCTTAAAAAACATTTATGAAGTCATGGTTCAAATGTTTAACACTTTTATAGTAGAGATGAAATCTCTGGATTTCACCTTATACCCATAAATCTACAGAATCACGTTTTTAGTGTAAAAAGGTGAATCTCTAGATTTCATGAATCCAGAGATTCAGACAACCAAATGGGTATAAATCTCCCATTTGTGAATCCAAAGATTTCAAATCTCTGGAATCATGTAACCAAACAGGCCCTAAGGAATCCTTCCGAGAAACCCTAACCCTAAAATTGGGTTTTCCATCAGAAGGTGGGCAGCAGCGTGAATTTTAATAAAGGAATAGATTGTCTCATCCTTGCTGGGATGAATTACTAAAATTCCCTTACCCAGCGAAAACCTTATTGAAGTGATGAAAAACCAAGCTTTGGCCTGCTCGAGCCCATTTTGCTGGACAGCAAGCCTAGGGTTTGTCTTGTGCCTTGGTTTTCCACTTGGTGTAAGTCTTGAGATGTACATCGTAGTTGATGAACTATTCCTGTGCTGAGTTTCGTACCAACAGCTATCTCAGCTGTTGAACATGGAATTACTCTGTTACTAAGCCTACTTGGCCACCAATTCATTTTCCCCAAAGTATTTTCTGTTCAATGAAAGAGCATATTTATAGCTTGGCAAAAACTTTACAAGATATAGAAAGTCTCAAAAATATAAACTAGTAAATAAAAGCTAAGCCACTACAATGAAAATTTCCTGTAAAAATCAAAACAGAAATCTCCTAATATAGTAACAAACTGAAAAATTAGACACCGCCTAAAATTCTTTTACATTGAAGCAAAAGATGCTTTCTAAAACTGAAAAAGCGTCCAGAAACGAAGCAAATATTGGAGCATCGGAGCGTTGTAATAAAATCTTTCTCCACTTAATGGGTCCACAAAATCCTCTAGAAAGCATCCCAAAACAAGGCAAATATAGGATGTGACAATTGACCAGCATGATGCAAATTTCAATCAAAACCTGAGTTAGACCCAGGCAAAAAGCAAAGTCTCTAGGTTTCGACCAAAAGTTTGGTCAAAACCTGGTACTCTTTTTTTTTTAAATTCAACCGTAGGTTTTGAGCCTTATATGACCTCCATTTCATCTAATTTCTTGTCTCCTTCCTATTTAAAGCATAATAAACACATTGGAATTTGTATTTTGTCCAAAAAACCACTGAAAAATTAGCATTCAAGTATACTAACAAATGACTGGTTCTAACAAGTACAAATTGTATTGCATACATGTATAAATCAACATAAATGAATTGTTTGATAGAATGGTTACATATACAATAAGTCAACAAAATACGATGACCAGCTAGATTAAGTGATGATGTCTCACATATATTAAGTTCAAGCCCATATATTATGCATACATACGTATTTTTTTTCAAAATACATAATTTAGAAAATTATTTTTAAAATAAAAAAAACTTTGACAACACATAATCATAGATCATAGTCCTAGACTAGAGAGATATTAATTTCAAAGCAATACAAACAAAACAAAGATAAAAAAAGTGGGAAGTTTTGGAACTGTTGTGTATAGCTGTTGTGGCTTAAAGGATGTTTGAAGGCAAAAGAGGAGCAAAAGAAGTGTTTGAAGGCAAAAGAGTTGTGGAAATTAGGTGAAAATGGGATAGAAATAAACAAAAACCAAGGGAAAACAAGTTGGAGTGTTGAAACTTGCGAAAATTTGGGTCGAAACTTGGTGTCGATACAGAATATTTTGGGAATTTTGTTTCGATTGGAGATTTTGCAGGCAATTCTGTCAAAATTTTGCATGTTTCGACCGAAATTTATTCCATGGTGACAAGTACAGCTTCAGTTTATGATCTAAACCAGGATTCCCCTTGTTTGGCTCACGAACAGTGAAATATTTGGATTAGTAACTCTTAAGATAACCAATCTTCTTGTGTAGTCTGACACTGGGAAACAGACTATATCGGCGCCAAGAATAACACGCTTGACCAAGTGACTGGAATCCTCTGAGATCAGCTGAGCAGGACAAGCAGCAGAAAATGACGGACAAAGCTGCTGGACTGAAGGGTGAGGCTGATCTGTAACATCAAAAGAATGACATTCGCAGCCTGGACCTTCTTGCTTCGTGGCAGAGCTTCCCTTATTGCAGAGATAGGGCTGATCAAAGAAGAAGATTAGTTAATGAGCAATAACATTCTTAGACCACAAGTCAAGCTCATGCCCATGGTTTATCAGTGTGTTGTGCTCTGTGGTCTAATTTCAGGATCCATGCTTTTTTGTTGTTTCAGCCAATTATAAGAGAGGGATTCCAAGAACCACTCTGATACCATGTGAATAACAATAACAAATTAAGAGAGAGAGAGAGAGAGAGAGAGAGAGAGAGAGGAGAGAGAGAGAGAGAGGAGAGAGAGAGAGAGAGAGAGAGAGAAGAAGAAGAAGAAGAAGAAGAAACAGGTAGAAGAGAAGAAAATAGACTACCAAGCCAAATATGTATATCATGTAAACAGTACCCAAAACATGGCAACCGTTGTGATTAGCTAATTTCATGTTTTAGCTCCTTTTTCTTATCCAAATTATAATATGTTGCAAACAAGCCCCTTTGATGTTTTAAGCTATTTTTCTTGTTTTCCAGTTTGTATATATGTTTCAAGTAAGTACATTAAGGTTTTAAGCTCTTTCATCTCATCATATATGCCTATCATCTTTGAATTTCACCTAACAGTTACTCTAATCAGTTATACTTTCTCATTGTCAAATACAGGCAGAGAAACCTCAATTGAACTTCAAGGAGAAGTACCCAGAGTCTTACAGAGATTCTCACCCAACTGCGCCAGTAATTGTTCCTTGGATCTCTGGTGTCACAAGCTCATGATGAGGACAAGGGTTTGCATCAGTGCATCAGGAGGTTGGTTGAGTGAGAATCTGGGATAGCCTCAAATCCTGCTGTCGTGCAAACCCCTACACCATGGGTTCCAGCTCTGCTGGTCTTCCGTTGGAGAGGAGTAAATTTTTTTCTCTGATCTTAAGCTCTTGTTCATTTATTTTGAGGCCCTTTTTATAAGCTGTAGCATAGGTTCTGTTCCAGGAGCAGAGGCTTTCTACTTTCAATCTCACACCTGGGGGAGTTTTGTTCAGTAAAACCTGCCAAAGCTCATGATGGATGTAACCAGTGATCATAGAATCGTTATAATGAGGATGTGATGGTTTATAGAGATTTCTTCCATTTCTCTCATGTGACAATATATAGGCCTTTAGGGCTGCTGCAGCTCTGAATAATAGATGAAAATCTCCCCGAGCGTTCACCGTGTTTGGTATCCTTTCTTGAGGAACAGAAAAAAGAGAGACAGAGAGAGGAACAGGTATTGAAGTTCATTCTAGATTCAAAATCTTTTCCAAGAATACGTACCAAAGAGTCTTAGTTTTTTAGGTGGTCCATGAAAGCATTCTTGAAATGATGATCTCAGGCCATGTTTGGTTTGCTTTCTTGGAATAGATTCTGTGTCTAGAAAACGTTCCTGAAACAAGAAAAGAGAGAGAAAAGAATTGGATGTCAAAATGCAGTCTAGAGACTTTGGACCCAAATTCTATTCCAAGAATAGATACCAATCAATCATATAAACTGGATTGGTTCATCGAACGGAAAACAACATAAACGTCAGTGACCTAATTTGATGGATTTGATCTACATAAAATGCAATTAGAAGACCTGAAACTATGCATGGAGGAAAGTAGCTAACAACTAATGGTTCTGGGATTGTCTCAAGATCAACCCCTGACTTGGGATTTACATGTAAGAGATCAATCCTAAATAGGTGGGTGGAGATCTTGCTTTTTTTGCAAAATGTTTTTTTTTTTTCGTCTAAGGAACCTGAAGAACAGCAAGTTTCTGAGAAAACCAAGTACTGAGTATTAGAATTTATCGTATTCTAAGGAACCTAAAGAAAAGCAAGTTTCTGAGAAAAACCAAGTACGGGCATTAGAATTTACCAATTTATGAGGGAGGGCGAAGGAGGAAAGTTGAAGCGTCACATTGGAGAGAACCTCGAGTCTCTATCCCACAGAGATTGAGAATTGTTTCCTTTCACTCCCTTCCACTTAGGGGTGTAAAAAGATAATCGAAATCTCCTTCGGAGTTTGCATCCGCATCCGTTTAGTGATATTCGAATTTGTCGATTAGTAATAGGATGCAGATATGGAATACCCCTTTCTTACCGTTCATTATCCATCTGATTAAATTGTCCGATTAAGTTACTCAGTTGGATTTATTTTTCTTATTTTTATAATTTTTTACTTGACATATGTGACTTTTTTTTAGATTTTCTACTAAAATAACTACCAAAGTTATTAAATTCTTAAATTTCAAACATGGCCTTATAAATAAAATGGTAAAGATGTCAACATGCAATCGAAAACTTGTATTCAATCTGTATTCATGTCCATTTAGAAGAATCTACTTAAGAAAATAAGTATCCGATTATCATCCAAATCTGACTAAATCTGTCCAAAAACCAACAGGATATTATCCGAATCTGTTTGAATATAATAAGATGCAGATATAGTATTACCACTATCCGATCCAAATCCGATCTGTTTACACCCCTGCTTCCACTATATATTTAGGAAGGAGGCTTACATATAAGCATTGATAAGGTGGATTTACTTAGTTGATTAATTATCCTCATTTCTGTAAATAAATAAATAAATAAATACTGACCAACATAGGATTTTGCTTTAAATAACCAAAAGAGTTGCAAGTTTTAACAAAGACTAGGGGTGTCAATTTGTAGCCCGAACCGTTAAAACTGAACCACACCGGTCCTTTATAGCCCAAACCAAACCTTAATGGGTTGTGTTTGGGCCGAGGGTGGTGGAGGCCTACATCAACCTGAAACCGAACCGCAACCCATTATATCCCGTTTTACAACCCGTTTTGTAATTTTATATTAAATAGTATTTTAATCATTATATTAGCACTAGGTAATTGGTCTAGACAACTAAAAAAATTAAGCATGAATTCAAAGATCAAATAGTCATTCTTCTATTTAATATCTAGATTCTTGATTTCTATAGGATTAGTGGATTTTTTTTTAATTGAAATTGACCAATAGCAACTATGTTTTTCCATAGAATTTTGGTTTTTGTTGTAAGATGCTCAATTATTTATTCTTGTTCTTTTTCTTGTACATCATAAACCTTTAGTCAATCCGAGTCTAAATCGTTAGTCCAAACCGTAAGTTAGTCCGAACCCAAACCGCACCAAACCAAAACCGGCCCGAAACCGTTATTTTTCTAATGGGCCGTGTTTGGGCTAGGTGTTTTTCAGCCCGAAACCGCACCGTTGACACCCCTAATAAAGACAAAGAAAAATCAATTGAAGAGTATCAGATTTGACCAATTTATGAGAGGTGTTTTGGGAACTAATCTGTCAACCACAAAGAAAAACACAAGCAAAACACATACAATGAATTTAACACAAATCGGCTATACCACCTACATCCACTAAAGAGAAAAAACTATTTCGTGGAAAACTTACATTAATTTAAAGCAGTGCTATCCCTTTGCTTGCCCCCCATCCCCTCCGAAGATAGATCCTCGGCATGGATACCTCAATCATCTGCAGGGATTGATGCATCATCGGTTATCCCACAAAAACTATTTATAGCGAATCCCAAAACCCTAATTCCATATAGTTACAATTATGTTTCTATACAAGTAATTGATTAAAAACGATTTATCAATTACTAATTATAGACTCACAGAATACAAAACACCCAAATCCAACAAAGTGGGGTAAATGAAGCATCATATTATGAGAGAGAACCTCAATTTTCAATCCCAAGGGTCTTGCACCCTCAGCATGGTATACTCTATTAACATGAAAGAAAAATGTACATAATAGATATAGGGTCTTATTTTCTGACTTTTTTTTTTTTTTTTTTTTTTTTCCCCTTTTTGGTATCCATTTTAAATTCATTTTTGTTTTAAAAATTTTAAAAATTCTCCACAAATCCATAATAGACTTTTTTTTTTCCTTTCTAATTACAGATTCTGGATCAAAAATTCATCCTATTTATTTTGGCACAAGTCTCTTAAAATCCTAGTGCAAATTGAGGGTATAATAGTAAACATACACTCTTTTTTAAGAAAACCTTATTATTTCTACTTTTTCTCACTCCCAAACCCCTAATGCTCTATTCCCAATTTTTATTATTACTTTTTTATTAATTTTTCATTTTGACATACCAAACTTATTTTTCTATAATTTATTTATTCTAGACAAAAGTACCAAACAATAGATTTTTATATTCATTTCTTTTGATTAGGCAAAATAAAGAAATAGAGTTGATACTAAAAAATCCCTTAACACAAGATCTTCGAAACATGTTAGAGGAATCTATCAAATTCGAACGTTATATGATTGCCCCAACCGAGATTCCAGCATGTAAGACAGTGAGAAAAGATGAAATTTAAGATGAATTAGAATGTTCTTTGGTAAACCACATGTCCCAAGTTCGAACCCCTTGCCCCGCTGCTTGGCACGTGGGCTTTTGAAATTTAAGATGAATTAGAATGTTCTTTGAAAAATCCTACCAATTAGAATATTTAATAAATTATGAGAAGCAATGGGTTTTATAAGTTCCTTAGCACTACTTTTGCAAAGAACCAACCTGACACTCAAATGGTGCATCTCCATTTATCTTCTTTATCAGGAAGAAGAAAAAAAAAGGGAAAATTTTCCAATCATGGATCAGTAATGTCACTTGATTAATTTCATGACTGTTCCCCCCCCCCCCCCCCCAAATTTACAAGGCTAAGTAATAACAGCTCTCCAGACCAGAATGTTACATTGTACCAGTGAACAAATCATTAGGTAAAAGAGAATCAACAGGCTACCTGCAATCAAATACTAAGTGAAATGTTTACAGAATTGACTGTGAATAAGTCATTACCTTCCCCAATACAAAATCACATCAAGTCTTCTTAATTTCCAACTTTGAACTACCTCTTCTTTGTACATCAGGTCGTTTTCTTATAATATCCCCTGATAATCAACCAAAACAATGGGCTTCGGAAGGCTATGAAAAATGTGTGCTAAAAATCCCTCCTTTTCATTCACCATTCCCATGCTAGCATGTTATGGTGCTGCCCTCACGGCTCCTCTGCTTGCAGCGTCTCCGCTTTAGTTCTGCAGCTTTGCTGCTACCACGGAAATACATGTATACTTGCTGCAAACCACAATAAGGAATAATAAGGCTGTCATGAAATGAGAATAATGAATGAAATGAGAATAATGAGTCTAGTGAAATTAAGAAAAACTACACTTTTTAAGGGAAGAGGTGGTTCGACGGGTTGCGGGTTGAGGAATACTAGAATGACAAGAACAGACCTGAATAACCCAGATGCTGACCAGTGATTCAACAAAGAAGAATCCAAATCCAATGAAATAGAAAATCTGTGAATAAAAATAGAGTGGATGCACGTCAGGGTAAACACAATTTAGTCAAGCAACAAATGTAGACTAAAAAAAATTCACAGGACGTAAGGTAATCCTATAGAACTAAAATCAGATCCAAGAATCATCCTTGCTGATCGCCTGATCCACGTCAGGAACACATGATATGTACATACATTATCATCATATTTATGAATCCGGGACCAATTAAGACTTGGGCACTCTGATCCTGAGATCCCAAGTCCAATCAAGTTCAAGTACCCATTCTGTTAGAATATTCAACCTCTAGAATGTTCTCCCTCCCCCCCACCTGTAGCCCCCCAGAAAGTGAGGCCCAGGGGAGTGAGGATCATGGTCTAGCTTCATCCATGCTCTACAATATCAGGACTTATTGCATGCAAAATCTGAAATGAGGCATCCCATCTAGTTTTAAAATAACAAGGCTTGGCTTTCCTTCTCAATAAAGTTTATATGGCAGGACAGAGTATCTATGAATCAGTCGAATGATAGTTTGGAAAGAATCCAAGTGTTAGGACCATATTGTCTATCATACTTCACAGGTAATTAAGCCCAACAACATTACACCATGTGGCACAAACAGTTCAAATTTGGATGATTGAAAAAGAAGAAGAAAAAATACCAATTTCTGAGTGCAATGGACAAAATATAATTTTGGCATCTAAAACTGACATTGCCAAATACGTTCTCCTATACATTCAACAGCTAATAGTACCATATCAGCAAAAAGGAAGAAAACCTGAAGTTGGTGGTTCACATAGTTAAGATGGCCATGAAAAATAAAAATTTAAGCATCCAAGCGGTGCTCTATCCAAGGGTCACTTCAATAAGATCTGACTTCAGGTGGCTCAGAAGTGCAAGGCCAAGTAGAGAAGCTTTAATCTGGCCATGTAATAACAACATAAAAGGACCACTTAATGTAAAAATAACAATTCCAGCTTCACTTCAACCCTAGCATTGAACCAAACAGGCAGATCACCCAGTCAGGTCAAATACTTATTAACACCTGGTCGTTAGACATGAAGACTCTTACAGCTTTAAGAAAGAAAAAAAAAAACCCCACTCAGAGCCAAAGTGACTGAGTCACAAACAAGTACATTTATAAACAAGCCGAGATCCTCAGTGCGTCTGATTATTTCTCCTCTGCAGCTTACTGTCTCCCTATTTGACTTTTAACCTCTAGAATCATCAATCGCAACACAGTACATGATTTTTTGCTACTCTTAACTAAAAAGAGCAGACCCTTAACCAATAGTCTACAATTTGCTTATCTTTTCCCCCCCATTTTCCCTTTCTTATGCTTACTCTCAATGAATTACACTCAACTAAACTTTTTTCTGAATTCAAAGGCACCATCCTGAAGAGACTGAATTATGAAAACCAGAGGATGCGATCAAGAATATAAAGGTTATATGGGTCAATTTCATTCAAAATTGAAAGGTAAAACAAAGAGTGTTCCAGTCAGACAAGGAAAGAAAGAAAAAGAAATGATTGAGGCCACTGAGGAGAAGACAAAAATCGGATTCTCAAGAGATTTGGGGAGGATGAAGAGGAAACCATCTTGTTAAACAACAGAAGCAGAATTGATGATTGCGAACCATTTGGAATCATTTTTTACATCAAAATCTTTAATTTTCAAGCTCCCACCAAACAGTAGCAGTCTTGGCCCTGGGACTGGTGGCATGATGGTGCTAATGCTAGTGAAGAGAAAAGCTTGGTGAGAGTAGGGTTCTCCTTCATTTGGTGTACTCTCACATGTTTCATACCTGTAATAAGGTTTAGCTGCTCTAAGAGATAGTTTTTGCTGTCAAATGAAACTCTTATGTCAGCAAAAAAGATGAAACTTAATGGCTCTTAGCCTGCGTGTGAAAAAGTCTTGTGTCAGAAAAAAGGTGAAACTTAACATTTCTTAGCCTGCGCTGTGGGTACTAGAGAATTTGAGTTATCATGTATTTGGGTGCTGAGGTGAAAAGGGTTCGTTGATAGGTACCCTTAGGAGACCAACCGATTAATCCTCTTCCAAAAGTTGGTTGTCAATGACCAATGTCAGCATCTTCAGACCCCCCCCCCTAAAAAAGAAACATTTTGGCCTTCTAGCTCATCCACCTTTTGTCAACAACTGTGATCAAGTAATTGGTCCATGAATTCCTTGCATTGTTGCCAAAACTTCCAGATTCTCTAAGTTGAAGTTGATGGTAGCCATCAGAAGTGTTGAATTTGAATTGAATCCATTGGCCAGGCTCGCTACGATATCAAATTTGATGTGAACCTGAGGTTGAAGTTCGAAGTTGGGGTTGTTACCGGACCCACCCATTCTCCAAGAACTCCACCGAAGCCAAATTCCAGGTCGGGCCCAGTTCTCAGTCTAGATAACCAGATTCATCATCTCGTTCAGCTACAGATCTCATCAATGTGGTGAATACTTTCATGTGATAAATGAAATGGGACAAATTTTGTGTATTAGCAGACCCTCAATTCCTCACTTCACATGTCAAATTTGAACCCAAATAGAGCTTGGCAAGTGGAAAAACACAGCCCCAAGAAATCCAAGTGATGTAAACCAAGTTTTAGGGTTAGGGGTAGTAGTGGAATTTTGCAAAAACTAAGGGCTGCCTAGAAATTCCAGCAAAGACGAAGGTTATCCTATGGTGTAAATGATGTTTCTACAACTCGAAACCCTGCTTGTAATGCTCTGTTCAGATCTTAATTTCAACTAAAATCCAAAAACTAGGGTTTGGGGAGGTTCCTGTTCGGGTGGGGGATGGTCTGCGTTTGCTGCCTTGACCATTCAGACCTTGGTTTAGTGATTCTGGAACATAGGGGAGGAGGTCTGAATTGCAGCAGGTTTTGGTTTCAGAGGTTTGAAAAATAAGTCGCAGACTTCATAGGAAGAAGATGGTACCATAGTATAGAAGATGGAATCAATTTGATTTAAGTAAGAATTTGTCCTGGGCAAGGCAACTGGGAAAGAATCCCAAGAGGAGTAGTAGCCTAAAAGTTATTTAGCAGTCGAAGATTGCCCTGGTCTTGCTATGCTAGTATGTTGGCTGATTTTTATTAGGAGTTCAATTCAAGGAGTTTTGGCTTAATGAAATTTTCTATTTTATATTACCCAAGGGTATTTTGTAATAGTGTTATTTCCACTTTATTATAAATAGAGGGTATGTGATCACACTGATCAATTCAAACCATTCTACCACAATCGATTTTTCTCAACATGGCATCAGAGCCAAAAATTGATTAGGGAAGAAAAAAGAGAAGAAAAAGGAACAGAGGGAAAAGAAGCAAATTTCGATATCTCTCGCTGGCGAATACCTACCTCCACCGCCGCTGTCATTGCACCACTGCCACTGGAACTGCTACACCTGCGACTGCATCTCCTCCAAGCCTGTTGCCCACACCATCACTGCCCAAGCCTGTAGGCCAACCCTGTTGAAGGAAGCACCACTGCTGCTGCAACTGCAACTGCTGCAAATAATATCGCTGCTAGACCTGTATCTCCTCTAAGCCTGTCGCCCACACCATTGCTGCCCAAGCCTGTCGAAGGAAGAAGAGATACTGCCCATTGCTTCTCTCAGACTGAAAAACCACCGCCTGTTGAAGAAAGGCTGTCGAAGCTGTCGAAGGAAGAAGAGGGTTATTTTAGAACCCAGCCCATTGAACCAAAACCAACATAGTAGTATTTTTCTTTCTCTACATTGATTGGGGAACCGATGCATTTCATACTGCCTTGAAGAGTGGAAATTTTAACGAGCTAGGGTTTTTAGGGTTTAGATGAAATTGAAGTTAGGAGTGGTCTACAATCCAAGTAGGAAGGAAAGGGGAAGCAAAGGGAGTGGGGATTAGGGATTAACTGGGGAGGGATATTGCTGTTGCTGCAGGAAGAAGAAGCTAAGAGGGGAGGGGAATGGGGAAGCCGTAAGGTAGGTGATGTAAACCGGGTCTAGGGCTAACAGTAATTGGGTAATTTCCCTAGACTTAGGATTTGCCCAGGAAATTCCATTAAAGGGAAAGGAATTTTTTGGGTACTCTAGGGCTTCTTGGTTCTGAAATTCAGACCTGTATTCTTTTGTTAACAAAATTCCAGATTTGAATTTTGAACCAAAAGTTCAAATTAGGGTTTAGGGTAGGTTCAGCTAGGGTTACGGAAGACTTAACTCTGCTGGTTCTGCACTTGCAGGACTGATCTCTTATTATATTCTATCACTCAGAGTGCAAACTGAGTGAGTAGAACTTAACAAAACCAGAATTCTGCAATTTAAAACTTCTGCAACTTCTCAAGGTAGAAGATGAAGTGCAGGCTTTCTAAAGTTAGGGAAGTAGGGCTGACTTGTATAAAATTAAGAGTAGGGCTTGTTCCTAGCGGTTCATGTGATCCTAATGGAGGTGAAAGGGGCTTGAAAGGGGTTGGGAATCAGGGTTTCCTAGGAGAAGGGCTGCTGCTATCGTGAGGAAGAAGGGGGAGGGGTCTTCGAATGCAAGGTAATGGGGTGGGGCTCGATTGTAACAGAAGCAGAAGGTAGAGGAACAAGATGCGATGGGGTTAGGAATTGTTCTAGGCCTAGGCAAGAGGGGAGGAGGCAGAGAAGCTACGGTGGAAGAGGGGAAGGGTTCTAGGGTTGTGCAGGAAAGGGGGAAAGGTGGGGAGGCTGCTGTACTTGATAGATTGTGGGTTGAATGCTTGACTGCTTTGAAGGCTTGAATGCTTTATGCTTGAAGACTAGAATGCTCAATAAACAACTGCAGGGTCCCCCTTAAAGGGACCCTGCCACCTCTTGGCAAGACCACTCAATTCTTCATTAAATCTGATCTAAAAATTCAATTGCATGAATAGGCTCTTTATAGCCTTAAAACGAAAGACTCTGACTGGGGTTGGGGTTCCCTAATAGATAAGGATCCCAACTCTAGACCACTACACTCAAAAAGGAATCAAATTACTACAAGATCAAAACCCTGGGATTGAAATCTTACTAACACACTCAAGTTATCTTCAAAAGTACATGCTAATCAAATTGGAATCTCTAAACAAACCAACCCAAACAAAAATTAGGAACTAAAAATAAAATCAAACTCCCAAACTAGAGTAGGATGCCTAAAATACCCCTCAAAAGGGGTTCAGCCAACTTAGGGCAGCTTCTTGGAGCCACCCTGAGGGCCCCACTTGAGGTTTCAGCTGGGGGGTCCCCATGTTCACATCAGTAGGGAAAGGTGGGCAAGGCTACTATGGAGATGCAGGAGCAAGGGGAAGGTCTGCTGGGGTTGCATAGGACAGTGGAGAGGGAGGAGAGGTGCTGGAAAGGAAGGAGCAGAGGTAGGAAAGGCTTGCTTGGTTAGGGAAGAAGAGGGGTAATGGGGCAGGGGCTGTACTCACTTGGTATGAGGTTCTGTAAATGATTAATTGCTTCTGTAAGTGAACATAGCTGCTGATAGTAGATAAAAAAAAACACTTCAAAATCGCTGTTGCCCTCCCAAAGATAACCACGACCCTGTGTTCCACAAAACTCTTAAATTTTATTCAAACCAACTTAAGAATTAAAACGAAAAGACGGGCTTACCTATAACCTTCTAAGACTTTAACACCATGTGGGAATCCTTAATAGACAAGGATCCCACCACTTGACCTGGACTCTTGGTTTGGAATCTAAATAACTAAAGACCTTAACTCTAGGTGGGATTCCTGTATACATTAGGAGCCATCCAGGGGGCCCCACTTATGGTTCAGCCAAGGGGCGTCTCTATGTTCACATCACCAATACAATGGGAGTGTATCTTATACTAATCGATGTACCACAGGTGCACATGGAAATCCATGCTACAGTTGTGTTAGCTAATTGAATAAGATACAAAGTTGTCAAGCTAACCATGCAACCAAGGTGATTGGAAGGTTGCCATAGGCGTGCAGTATATGACTGTATTTTAAAGCAATGACAATTGGCCACATCAAAGCAATATGATATAGTTATGCTAGCAATGACTCAATTTGAAAAAACTAATGTATAACAAACAAGCATAGGACGTAATATAAGCATGCTATCAGAAAAAAGAAAGAAAAAAAGAGAGCACTAGCATGGCTAATTCAAGCCACGCCCTTTCTATTCAACGACCCAGAAAAGCCAACCATCAGCCAATAGGAACAATTGAACAACACTGGTGCATCATGTTTAGACTTGAGAGGATTCTTAGGAAGGGCCCAAGAAAATTTTGGTATTTTCTATACCATGTAACTATATGATTATTGATCTGCCTTAAGAACAAGAAGCCCCAAGACCTAATTTTTGAGGTTGAGATTAGCTTGTGCTGGCTCAAAACACAGTTAAACTATATTCAGGAAGGGATTAAGTTATGGGGACTGTGAGAGATGATGTGGATGAGAGAAGAAAGCAACAAAATGGTTTCTTACAATATTTTCAATTGTGATGACAAAATGCCCCTGATTTTGCACATGCAAATATTAATTCCTTAAATACAGAGTGCATAAAGGGGGGGGGGGTTAAGGAATTGAAAATGTGAAACATATTTTTCCAAAACAAAAAGAATTATCAAACATTTTTTATGCAACAAAAAAGTTTCAGTTAATACGAAAAGAAAAATGTCATCAAACAGTCCAACAGTCTACCAAGGCAATTTAGGCAATTATCAATTTCACTAGTTTATTAGAGTTTTGAATCTTTTGATACAACAAAGAAAGTGAAAGCAATCAAAAATGTGCTACATTATATAAAAACCTACAAGCAAGACAAACTTCTTAATGTATTAAGTTATATAAGACCCTACTAGCAAGACAAACTGCTTGACAGTTAATTATTGACCTACTACTGACATAACAAAAACCAAATAAAATACAAATAAAAGTAAGTTACCCCAACCAAAGCATTCTGACTGATAAGAGAAAGTGCTGGCAAGATACCTCTGTTGACAGAATCATCAGATAAACATCATTACCAATCTAGCAAATAGAATAACAGCAGAGGCTAGAGACAAAAACACATGGTAAAGAGCAAGGGGGTTGCATATTAGTGTGAAACAAGTAGATTGAAGACTTCGCTTACGTAAGTCCAGGATATAGTAATTGGGTAAGCTTTGACATTTTAACATGATGATGAAATGCTTCGAAATCTAGTCATTGAAGATAGATATCATTCTCAATTATCTTTAGGAATTCAGTGGAAGTTCTATACAGCAGCTTGTAAAATTGACAGGGATATGTTTGCCTTATGAGAAGTGGATTGACAACACAGAAGGTCAAATGAAATGGTAAACTGATTTTAAACACACTTGTTTCCATATTAGAACACATTCCCTTCAGAGAGAAAATAGACATTTGATCAAAAGCCTGAAACAAGGAACCATGAATGGTTTAACTCTTTCCAGGGAATATTGAGGTCACCAGAATCTCCATGAACCATGAACTGAACCCTTGTACTTCCATGGACCATAAAATCAAGCGGCATCCTCATTCCAGACATTTTTTAAGGCAACCTTAAACTTGATCCTTAAATTTAAATCTTCTTCAAATGGATAAGTGGAATAGTGAAGAAGCTGCTAGAAACATAAACCTGAAACCTTTCCAGTTTCAACTGTTAATACTGCAGAGCTTGGGGTCTGCTGTAGCTGTCAATGTCAATGTTGTCAAAGCGTTCACTTATGCGGCAAGGCGGCTTTTCAATTGCCTTGTTTTGAACCGCTTAATTGACAAACTATTTTTTTGCCGCTTTTTCACCTAACCGCTACCACTTTGTCCTTTATGCGCCTTATTGCCTCCTAGATGCTAAAGCAACCGGTTTTTTTTACTTTTTGTACATAATTTTTTTTTCTTTATATCTTTTCTTAAATCAAAATTTATTCTACAAAGCTGTATATAAATTTAATAGCTTAGTCATTTCGGAATCGATGGCCAAATTTCAAAGGAAATCCCAGGCCCAAAGTGACATAGGACCTTTACAAGGTTCGAGGGCACTGCCCCCTACACCCCCACTAGGGCAGCCACCCCGGACCCCAGCCCGCTCATCGGGGAGAGGGATCCCCGTACCCATCAACAACAGAATATGAAGCATAAGCCATACTCAACATCGAAAATCAATGAATCATTAAATGGACAATGACTTGAATATAGGAATAATGAGATCTATTAATTTATCGTGTTGGCCCTATTAGTACATGGTCATTGTTATGATACTTGATGAGGTGAACTTATGCTTGTGTTCTTTATTTGGAGAATTTTTCATAATTATGATTCTTAAATGTTTTCTTTTTTGGATGAATGTGACTATTGAATGTTTGTTTCGCTTATTATAGAAAGTAGTTGTATTGAAAAATTTTAACCCAACCGCTTTGATCTCCTTATTGCTACCTAGACGCCGCTTTGGTCACCTAATCGCCTAGGCAGGGCCCCAATCGCTTTGGCCGCCTTGCCATGTTAATAGCACCCCCAATCGCTTTGGTCACCTTGCCACCTCGTCAGAACCCTCAATCACTTTTGCCGCCTTGACAACCTTGGTCAATGTTGCCATCCGGTTGCAAAGAAGAGGAGAGAGGAGAGGTGAGTTGCAGAGATAGTGGAAGGCAGTTTATTGCCAGGGAGAGAATGGGACTGTATGGAATTAGGGTTCTACTCGTTTCACTTACAACAATTTGCAAGGTGCACATGAATGCAGAAAAGACAGGTTACAAAATATGATTTGACAATGGCCCACAGGGTGTTGATAAGAATTTGCTCTGTTTTATATCCTTTGAATGGGAACAAGAGTCATGGAAGTATAAATTCTGCTGTAGCCAGTGCAAAAATTTACATTAATGTGTATTTATATGTGAATATGCATATTCAAGTTTTTCTATGGCCTTGACACAAAAATGGAAACAAGTAACGGCAACAAGAACTATGGCAAATTACACCTGCCCTCCTCTTTTTTAACTTCTTAGGACACTTACTATACGTACAGTATGAATCTGAAACATCTAAAGCCAAAACTTATCTAAGGCAAAAGTAGTGCTTCAATCTAGACACCCTAAACAAGAACTCAAATTGAGCAAAAAGTAGTTTCTTATCCAAAAGCAAAACAATACTATGAAGAGGAACTTACACGAGAGAATTTCCCTGAAAATAATAGGAGGGGCAACTGCAAAAAATATGCAGAATCCAATGTAAACCTGTACCAGATAAACAAAGTTGATGACAACAAGATAGGCAATTCCACGTGGGTATTTATTGACTCCAGAAAAACAAAATATTTTCATCTGGTTAGCTGATGTATTATACAGTGTAAACAGATAAACACAATCAAGGTTTGCAAGACTAGTTCTGCAACACAGACATCACAATCACTTCTTTCCTTTTTTTTGGTGATTTAACTGCTGTATTAGGCAAAAGCCACACCCAAAAAAAAAAAAAAAAAAAACTGTACATCAAGCAAAAGGGAGACAGTAAATACAAAGGTTTTCTTAGCTTCCAAAAGTGTCGCAAGAGCCCTGAGATACACTTTCTACAAAAGACTAACATAATGAATCTGTCAAGGAATTCGACTTTCTTGGGAACCAGAGAATGAGATGTTCACCAAGTCACTTCATTGTCATGAGATCTGTGGGTTCTGAAGGTATAGAAGTTCCTTCACCATATTCAACTTCTTGCTCCAAATCAGAGTGCTCTTGCATATTAAAAGCAAATTTCATCTCTTGGCTAACTATTTCAGCAAGGTCATACCTATTAGCACTTCTATAGGCATTAATGATAGCACTAAACAGGGACTCATTGCTCTTGATCTCCCCAAATTTCAATTGATTGTAAATCCGCTTCACACCTTCCACCATTCCTGCTTTTCCATAACAATTTACCAGATTGATAAATGTAACGTCATCTGGTTCCAGTCCCTTATCTTGCATTTTCATGAAAACATTGAGAGCCTTGTGTACCTCGCCAGAGGAACCATAAACATATATTGCAACATTGTATACGGAGGAATCAAGACCTTCAGCATTAGCAAAGGTCTCACATGCTTCCAGTGCAAAAGCATGTAGACCCACAACAGAGAAGACAGAAGCTATTATAGCTTGCCTAAAGTAAGGACTTCCATTATTGTATGATAACTGAAGTTGCACTACAGCCTCAATTGGTAGCCCCCCTTTCTTCAAGACAGTGAACAATACTTTAAAGGTCCCACTATCAGGCAAAATTTTCTGTATTATCATATGATGCAATAGTTCACCACATTCCCTTAGTTGTCCATTTGTAGCATAAGATGTCATTACTGTATTAAATGAAGGACAATCCCTAAGCAAACCTGATAGTTGCATCTCATGAGCAACATCAATAGCTTCATCAAGCAGGCCAATGCTCTTGTAAAGGTAAATCATAGTGGCAAATGATACACCATCTGCCTGACCATTCTGTCTTAAATTATCAAAAATTAATTTAGCTTCAGATACCATCCCAAGATCTGCATAGACATTGATCATGCTATTGGATGCAACGATGTCAGGACCACCTTCCAAATCTTTCATCTTCTCGTACAGCTTCTGAGCTCCTTCCAAACATCCCACCTTACTGTAAGCCTTAATCAAAGATGTAAGGACTATATGATTCACAGGAATCCCAGATTCCTTCATCACCTGGAAATAGTAAAAGGCCTCATCGACTTTTCGAGCTTCAGCAAATCCATTTATTAGAGACCCATAAACAACCTCATTTGGTTCAACTCCTGCTTCGTACATTGCTTTATAAACATCCACTGCATCAGGGAGCTGGCCTATACGTGCATAGCTTGCAATAACAGCAGAAAAGGTTGCACACCGTGGTTTAAACCCTACCTCTTGCATTTCAGCCAAGAGTTCCCTTGCTTTATCCACTAAATCACCACCCGCGAGCATTTGAATAAGGGAATTATATGTGCAATCATCTGGCCAAGTTCCATTAATTCTCATGTTCCTAAAGAGTGAAAGAGCACTATCATATAGCTTTGCCTTCCCATATGCTTTGATCATGACATTATATTGTAAAATATCCTTCTTGTGTCTTGATGAATCTTTAGTTCCAGAGAATATGGACTCGGCTTCTTTCCAAAGGCCTTTCCCTGCAAAAGCATCTATTACAGCAGCAAATATCTTAGATGAAATCATGTGATGAAATTGATACTTTTCAAGAAGTATCATTGCCCGATCAACAAGTCCTTCTTCAACATACATCCTAATAATAGAAGGTAGAGAATGTTCATCAATATGTAAACCAGATTTATCAAGTTCTTTAATCACACTCTCAACTTCGTGAACCATTTTCCTTTTACACAACATGTCAAGAACAGCTCTGTGGGTTACAGAATCAGGGAACAGACCTACCTCTCCAATCTTCCGGTAGCAATTGAGAGCTGCATTGATGTCACCCACATTAGCATGCAGTGATAGAAAGATGTTGTAAGTCTTAGTATCAGGAGAAATTCCCCTTTCTTCCATCTTACTAAGCAAAGCTTCTGCCTCCGACAAATGCCCGTGCACCCCACAAATAAAAATCATGGTATTGAAAGTAAAAATATCTGGTTCAACACCAGCTTTCAACATCTCAGAAAAGGCATTAGCTGCATCCTTCAACCGACCTGCCTTGCCATAAAGATCAATCAAGGTATTATACGTAGCAGCAAGTCTAGGTTTTTGAACAGAACTATCTACTCCTGCAGAAGTCAACATTTTGGATGTAGGAATGCGGCCCCCGGCTTTGAAAAGCTCAGTCGACAAGAAATGCTTCAAACTAATTGGGTCCGATTCTAACACTGAATCAGAATTCGTATTTAAATCCAAATGATCTAAATTGACCTGTCCTGCACACCAATCCTTGAAGAATTTCTCCCCTAGATCAAACTCTCCAGCTTCTTTAAGAACCCGGACAACAGTATTCATTGTAACCTCATCTGGAAACAGGCCCCTTAGACGCATGTGTTTAAGCCATAAAAGGGCTTCCTTACCTAGACCCGCTTTTCCATACACATCAACTAGCATTCCATAAGTGTTGTTGGTCGGCAGAACACCCTCTTTCGCCATCTCAACCCAGCAGAGCCGTAGTTCATCCCACCTCTGAGCTCTACCCAGTGCCCGAAGCACAACATTGTAATGAATTACATTAGGAACGTAGTCTTTTTGGGATTTCATCCATCGGAACACAATGAGGACTCTTTCCCAATCTCTCTGCTCTCTAAGAATTACAGTTTGTTCCTTCGGACTAAGCTTCCCGACCCACGAATAAAGAACCTCGTGAATGTCGCCTCCAGTTTTTAAGGCGCTTAATATTGAATGCAAAGAACCATCGTCTGCCTTTCTCCTTATTTTTTTAGCAGTTTTTGTTGGTGAAACCACAGGTCTCGTGTGACAATGGAGCTTAAACCCTACAGCTCCTCTAGGGTTTTGCCGAGGAGGCCAGGCTCTCATGTTGTGCAATTTTTGTTCGGTCCCAAGAGCAGATAACATTAATGGTGCAACATCTGAATATCTGTCTCTACTATTGTGGCAATGGAGGATCGAACCTGAAGAAGTATTAACTTCTTTCGGCTTTCCAATACAAACCCTAGTAATAAAACAAGATCCAAAGTTTTGAAACTTACATGGCGAAAGTGTGTGAAACTGGACTGAATTCTGAATATTATCTCGCCCAATCTCTCGAGAACCATACGAATGAAGCATCATTGACCGCCAACAGACGGCCCTCCACTTCTGCAATTGAGCTCTAGCACTGATTGCCCGTCTTCCTGTAGTTGATGATTAACCAGTAGCCACCAGGCACCAGTTTAAGCCGAAATAAGCTGCCCAAGGTGTTACTTCACACCTCTGCACGGACTTCGGCAGTGTTCATGAACGTCTGGGCTTCCTCAAGCTCTTCAACTCTTTAATTCCATTTCTTACCAAAAAAAAAAAAAAAACTCTTTAATTCCATTTGGGATGCTGGTCCATTTGGTGAAAATATCCTTCACAATTTTGGCTCTAGAATTGATAATGTGATGTGATCAATATAAGATTCAACGGTTGAGAATCAAATGAAATGGGTTTATTATTCTTTGCTTTTACATTTTAAGAGTCTAAATTTTCTAATTTACAATCAACCCCCTCACTTACTAGATTCATTTTGCCTGACTCTCTCATCGGGTACTCCTCCCTCTGCAACCCATCTTCTACCGTGTCTTCTCCTACTGCAATTTATCTTTTCCAATCCATGTCAATTGAAAGGAACAGTTCTGCAGATGCACATGAAGTTGCAAGAATTAAAACTGTAAATAAGTACAGGTCTGCAATTTTTAAAATTAGTTCTCAATTGAAATGTTGGGGTAATTGTATTACAAATTCTTCAAATATATAAAAGTGAAATTGCAATACAATTGAGAGATGAAGATCTTTAGCAAATTTGAAGAGCTTGAAGTAGCAACCGAACGAACCACTGATTGATGAGGTTGAGTCACACCTTGATGCTGTCTTTAAGGTAATTGATGCACCCTACTACCAAGGGTTCTTTGCACCACCACCTCCAAGATAAAGCAACCTCCAACTAGAAGATGGAGGTAGTTCTTCTAGTCCCTTAAAGGAGCCAAAAGCTAGAGCACAACACTTAGACAACTCAAGAAAGAAATGAACTTTGTAAAAACAAATAATGTGAGTGATGAGAGTCACAATAGCACACAATATGCAAGGAAGGGTTGGGTTTATATAGGCCCAAACCACACCTCCCCACAAGGGGAGAATCAATTCTCCACTAATGGAGAATCAATGGTTTGTCCCTCCTCCACTAATGTGAATAAACCCCCTTGACCTAACCTCCCCACTACTTGGGGAAGTAACTCTCATATTCACTTCTTTGGAATTAATAGGCTTTAACCCATTCAAAGACCTTAACCCCCACTCATGGTAATGGCCATGAATGGTCATGAAGTTGAAATGAGAAATAAAGGTCAAGAGTTAGAATTTGAGTAATTCCACCATTCAAGTTAGTCCATCTCATCACCATGATCAAGACCTTTAAGACCCATGACCAATGTCATGAAGAGCCTCATAACCAAAGCCATGAAGGGCCTCCTTTAACCAAGGTCATGAAGGGCCTCCTTAACTCATGGTGCCTCATTACCACCCTTACCTCAAGGGTCCCACACACAAACAAAACAATTAAATAAAAGAAATGCAAAAACTAATTTTGAAACTTAATATATAGATAATATAGATTTTAATAAAAAACCTAACATGAAATTATGTGGAAAAAAACTTTTTTCAATTGATGATGATTTACTGGAAAGAAAAACTTTTTTCAATTTTTCATACTTCAAATGTGTTATTACAATAGCAATATCATGAAAATTATTTTAAAAGATTATCTGAATTGATCTCATACCTCATTATAACTAAGCAAAATAATGAATTATTAATGAAAAAAATTATGAAGTTCATTCGTTCTCTGAAGTGAATGCAGTAATTCATTATAAGTCTGAAATAAGACAAATTTATAATTGTGGTTATGACTATGGATAAGGCAAAAGATAGAATAATTATCATTCTTATGATGAAAATAAATAAGAGAATAATAAGAATTCTCTGTATGACTCTTCAAGGAATAAAAAAATTATAGAACATTTAACACCAAAGGACGAGGAAGGGCGTGATATTTTGCTCTAAAACCCATCTCCAAATGATTGTTTTTCTATTAAAATGGCATACCAGATGCTTGAGGCGGAAAAGGAGTTTATATTGAATCCAATATTCAATGAAAACTACTGAAAGAATCTATGGGAACTCAAGATGCCAAATAGAATTTGTAACTCAGTCATAATTGGCTGCTGTCAAATATTAGATTAAGAAAATGAAGCTTCAATCTCATACATCATGCAGATTCTGTTTATGCGAATCAGAGAGTACACTTCACATTTTTAGAGATTGTTCATATGCTCTTGGCATTTGGAATATACTACTGCCGAAGTCAATGCCAATATGGTTATTTAGGAGTAATCAAAAGGATTGGCTAACACTTAATATATGCGGAAAAAAGTCAAGGTTGGTATCTAGATTGGGCGATAAAGTTCAGCTGTGTGGTGTATAAAATTTGGGGTTGGAGAAATAGAGAAAGCCATGAAAAAATCTTCACCAAACCAATAAACGATGCAGAGCTTTGTTTAGACCTCTTCAACCAAGTTAGATCTGTTTGGGGAAAGTGTAGAGATAAAGCGATAAAATCTAAATGCCCTAGAAGTGCTGGTGGATGGATTAATCCTGAGGAATGATGGTTTAAAATAAATGTGGATGCATCACTATGCAAAGGATAATACAGTCAGATAGGAAGTGTAATTCGCAACAAAGAGGGCAGCTTCCTTGGAAGATTCGTGAAGAGAAAAATGAAGATGAACATTTTAGAAGCTGAATTGCAGGTGATTGAAGGAATTAACGTTGCACACGAAAAGAATTTCACGCCTTTATACGTGGAATCAGATTCTCTCAAAGCTATTGATCTGCTAAAGCCTAATGCAAGATTACAAGGGAAATTAGCAAGAATGGTGCATGCAATAAAGGAAGCAGTGGGAAACAATGAAGGAATTAGATTCCAACATGCGTACCAGGAGTCCAACTACACTGCTGATTGGATCACGAAAAGACCGACTTCTTTAGAAAAACCTTCGCGATTCTTTCTGGATCCACCCCAAGAATTGGAGGAGATCCTACTAGTAGATAAGATTTGCATAAGATAATATTTGTCATCGATATGGTATAAAATATTATTAGGCATGTATTTGTGGTACTCCACAATATTTTGTTAAGCTTTGTCAAGCTTTAATTAAATGAATAAAAATAATATAAAGATAAATTGGATTTTACAAAATAATGATACTAAAACAAATTTTGCATGTAAAGAATATGATTTTTATGGTCTCACAAATACTACACATAGAGATGTCGCAGACTCCTTTGAAGATATGTTACTGGAGTTCAAATAAAAAAATTGATATTATATTAGTTTGTTTATCTTAAATGTAATTATTTTTTCCTTCTAATTTTTTTTACATATCAATTAATGTATTTTATGTCATTTTGATGAAGAATCTAAGTATTTCCTAATGTGTTGCAACGCATATTATACTAAAAGGAAAAAAAATTCTCCTATTTGATTATGCGGAAGCTAATGTTTATACAATAATTAGTAGTATAATATTGGTTGAAGACCTCGTAAGAGCTAATATATTATTAAACGAATTTGGCTATAAACAATGCATTATTTTATAGTAAGTCTCAAAGAAAACTTATTAAGTTTTAAAAATATTTGCCAAAATGATTATCATATTGAGACTATAAATAATGATAAAAGTGAATATCTATAATTACTATAAAAGTGTTGAATTTTTTTTCCCGGTTTGTACTACACGAATATACGCATGATTGAAACACATGTTGTGGTAAATTCAAAGAATATCGATTTGATTGCTTTATTATTTGGCATGACTAGCTGAACCATCTCAGATCAAATATGATGTGAAAAATCATTGAAAATTCATATTATTAGTCATTGAAGAACCAGAAGATTCTTCAATTTAATGAATTTTCTTATGCTGTTTGTTCTCAAGAAAAATTTATTACTAGATCATCACGTGCTAAAATTGAGATTGAATCTTTTGTATTTTTTGAATATAAATAGGATTAAATATATTGACTCATTCACTCATCAAGTATACTATTTAGATAATATATGTTTTAGTAGATGCATCTATAAAATGGTCACATGTATGTTTATTAACTCGCAATTTTGTATTTGCGAAATTATTTGCTCAAACAATTAAACTAAAAGCACAATTTATAAATTATAAAACAAAAACAATTTGTCTTGATAATGCCAGTGAGTTTATATCCCAGACTCTAAATGACTATTGTATGACAACTGAAATTATAGGTAAAAATCTATTACTCATGTTTGTACCCAAAATGATCTGGTAAAATCATTTATTAAAAGTCTCAAATTAATAGTTAAACAATTGCTTAAGAGAACAAAACCATATATGTTGGCATGGGATATGCTATTTTATATGTAGCATTACTTGTACACATCAGACCAATAAGTTATCATAAATTTTCTTAATTATGATTGGTTTATGGTCAGGAGCCAAATATTTTTCATCTTATAAATTTTTAGATATGCAGTTTATATTCCTCTTACTCAACCACAACGCACAAATATGAGTCTCCAAAGAAAATTGGAAATATATGTTGGATATGAATCTCATTATATATTCAATATATTGCCAATGATTAAATATTTATATAAAATAACACTTGTTGATTATCATTTGATGAATTATTTTTTTCAACATGAGGGGAAGAGAATAATTAGTGGGAAAAAGAAATTGATTGAAATGTATTATCATTGTCTCATTTAGATCATTGTACTGAGTAATGACATGAAGTTCAAAAGATAATACATCTACAAAATATTATAAATCAACTGTCAAATTTGTTAACTTACTAAACGTTACTAAATCTCATATTCCAACTGCAAATGCTCCAATTTGGATTAATGTACTGGCAGGACAATCTATCAATGCTAATGAAATAAAACCACATTTAAAACATGGAATGCCAATTGGTTCCAATAATAAATCCTAGAAAAAGGAAATGAACAAATGATTTAGATGATAATAATATGGAAATAATTTATTATGAAAATTTTGAAGACATAATTTTATATAAAACCCTAGAAAATGTTCAAGAGTTTAAGTACCTAAAAATAATGAAGAGATCTCGATTAGTTATGTCACTACAAGAAAAAGATGGAACCGAAAAGATAAAGTTGTCGACAATAGTTTTGCATTATGTTATTGTTTATATAATGCAACAAAACGAGAGAATATATATATATACAATACATTCATTAACAAATTTATGTTCAAGATTGGCCAAAATGAGAAAATGCAATTCAAGCTTAATTGAATTTATTCAAAAAAGTAAAGTTTTTTCACTTGTACGTCCAAACATCTTAATGTATAAAGTCGATGGGGGTACAAATGAATTTTCATGCAAAGGTGAAATGAGAAAAATAATGAAATCGTGATATATAAAGTATGAATTATAACAAAATAATTTTCGCAAAGGTCTGACAATGATTATCTATAAACATGTTCTCTTGTGGTGGATGCAATCACCTTCAGATATCTTACTAGTTTGGCAGTATATGAATATTTTGACATGCGTTTAATGGATATTATTACAAAATTTTGTATGGCTCACTCAAGTGTAAAATTTATATAAAAATCCCTGAAGAATTCAAAATGCCTGAAGCACATCAAAATTCCTAAGAAGTTTGTTCAATAAGGCTTCAGAAATGATCAGGGCATATATGATATAATCTCCTTAGTGGATATTTACACATATAATCTCCTTCGTTCAATTAGACACATATGAAGGGTATGAAAATTATCCAATTTATTATTGTGCATTTATTAAAGGATATGTATCCAATTTTGTTATAATAAGTGTATATGTTGGTGACTTAAATATCATTAGAACTCCTGAAGAGCTTCCAAAAATAGTAGACTATTTAAAGAAAAAATTGAAATAAAAGATCTTGGAGAGACAAAGTTTTATCTAAACTTACAAATTGATTATTTGACGAATAATTTATTAATTCATCAATCAACTTCCATAGAGAAAGTTTTGAAGTGATTTTACATTAATAAAACACATCCATGAAAACAATAGTTGTGAGATCACTTGACATAAAAAAAAGTTCATTTCAACCCCAATAAAATAATGAAGAATTTCTTGGTCCTGAAATATTATATCTCAATACAATATGGACATTAATGTATTTTGCTAATACACAATTGAATATAGCTTTTCTATAAGTATATTAGCAAAATTTATCTTTTCTTCTCCAATATAAAGATATTGGAAATTGTTAAACATATATTTCAGCACCAATGTGGATATCAACTTGTTATGTAGATACATGATATTTATCTGATCTACATAAAACTAGATTTCAAACAAACAATTTATTTAAAAGTGAATGTCAATTATTTTATGACGTTTAACAAAACAAACCATAATTGTTATTTCTTCAAATCATGCAGAGATAATAGTGATTCATAAAGTAAGTCGATAATATATTTAGTTAATATTAATGATACAAAACATTCATGAAGCATATAGTCTTCTATTAGAAAAAAATGAATTTCAACAATATTATATGAAAATAATGCTGTATGCATAGCTCAATTGAAGATATGATATATCAAATGAGATAGAACAAAACATATTTCACCAAAAATATTCTTCATTCATTCAACAAAATGGTGAAATCGATGTTCATTAAATTCATTCAAGTGATAATTTGACAGATTTATTTATTGAGGCATTGCTCAAAGATATTAGAAGAATGTGTATACTCAAAGATACTCAATGATATTATCATCAGGGGGAGAAAAATATGTGATGCACTCAATGATGTTATCATCAAGGAGAGAAAAAAATGTGATGCACTCTTTTTCTCTTCACCAATGTTTTGTCCCAGTTTTTCTGGTAATGTTTTTAATGAGGCATCTACCAATACGTATTATTTAGATATAAACTTTTTTTTCTTCACTAATGTAATACCCCTAGATTTTACTAAAGGTATTTTTGTCATTTATCTTATATTATAGCCCTAACTATATTATATAGTAGTTTATATTTCATATAATATAATATGATCTAAATTATTATTAGCATTATTATGCTAGTTTCTAAAAAAACTTATGAATTAAATTAAAAAGAAGAATAATTAAAAAAAAAAAAGAATAAAGTAATTTACTATTATACTTACACTTGATTTTAATAATTATGAAATATATTAAGTATAATATATTAGTATTAGTATAATGAATTTAATAAATTTTATTAATTTTCTTAATTGAAACAAAACTTCATATAAGAAGAAGAAGAAGAGAAAAAAAGAATGCAAACTTTAATCTTTTATTATCAAAATAATAAAATATAAGAAGGTTAAATACTTATTATAACAATATACTTTAACATAATATATATACTTATATATATTATATATATTAATATTATTAAAACTTAAAATTTATATTGTTTCATTTATTATTGCATTTGTTATGTCTCATTTTTTTAGTATAAATAGAGTTGAGACTTGATCTCACAAGAGTGAGAGTTTCAGAGAGAGAGAGAGAGATAACTCATTAAAATCAGTAGAAATTATATAAGTTTCTATTGATTTTCAACATAATCTATTTTTCTGTAATCGTTTGTACTAGTTTGTATTTTCTTGGTCCACTCAAAGCATTGCAATATTGTAATCTTGAATCTATTGTAAAGTTAAGTGAAAATCCTTCATGCTATCTACAAGTTTAAACGATTATGCTTCATTTTGATTTATGTTGCAAGTGATAATCTCGCACTATACTTACATGTTTGATATGTTGTATTTTATTTGATCTAAATTACAAATGATAATCCTTCATATTATCTATAGTTTGAAATATTGTATTTTATCTTGATATGTATTGCAAATGATAATCATTTATGTATATCTATTAACTTGAACCATTGTATCATTTGATCTATATTTCAAATCCTGTGTTATATCTATATGTTTGATTTATTGTCTTTTATAAATTTCTATGAATTAACATTGCATTGTATATTGCATTATTAGAAGAAGACATTAATTTTTCCATTTATCATGGTCCGATAGAAAATTGAATGGGTTTGATAGGGTTGTGTAACGCGCGCAAGCCACGTAACGGCGTGGATCAATTTTCATTCATTCATCTTGGAAAAATCTATGATAACATTGGAGAGATCAACATACATATCAAGGTTGTATAATGCGTGCATGCTATATAACGGCATTGGGTATAATGTGTTGAATCCCAAATGGAGCAATACGCATGTCAATGCTGTATAACGCGTGCAAGCCATGTAACAGCATTGGACATCGTATTGTTTCTAAATAAAATAAATAATAATTTTGTGCATTACTTATTTCATTTTATTGTATTTCTTGTATTATTTTGATACGTTATTTCAAATATGTTGATATCTTGCTGGATTTGATCTTGTTAAGTTTTTCGAAACTTATCCAATATTTTTCTCCAGATGGTAAATGTGTAGGACATGACCTTGAAAAATTGTGTCGTGAGACAGAAGAAGCCCATATTACTGATGAACCTCATTCATATATTATTTGTTGACATCTTGCTGAATTTTATGCTTTTTATCTATCTTTAAATAATTATGTATTGATGATAAAATGTTTTATTTGATAAATGTAATAGTTGAATCCTTTATTTTAGATTTAGAATAATGGAAATGTTTTAGTTTATTATAATTTAAAAATAGACTTCCGCTACTTAAATATTCTAAATTCTTCGAGTTTAATGTTATAGAATTTATGATCATTATCACGACTAGTTCGTTACTTAATGGAAATTGATTATTGGGTTAAATATCGACCTAATTTCTCACATTGGAAATCAGGGTGTTACAACTAAGATTTTTTTTAGTAAACTTTTAACTAAGTACATTATCTATTGATAGACATCCAAGGGGGGGAGTGTTATAAACAATATTTATTTATGAATATCTATTACCCCTAAAGAGATCATATCAAAATATATAATTTCCAAATGAAGATCTCAACTATCTTAGCGTGCAATTTTTGCGATCTGCATTATCATATTAACCGAAAATTTTAGCAATCCATCATTTATCATATTATATCAAAATTATTTTATTGTAATCCATCATTTATCATTTCATATCAAAATTATTCTATTGTGTGTGAGAATCATATATTGTATTTTTTTGTAGACTGTGATATTTTGAAAGAAGATGTTAGTTCCATTATAAATATATAATAAATAACTCAATAGAAGAGTTGAACTCATCTTATCATAATTCTATTTATTATTTTAAATATATTTTTTCATTTTATAATTACTATTGTCCCCCTGTACTATAGCTTAATTACTAATTTACCCCCTGTACTTTTTGAAATTACTAATTCAACCTTCAACTTTGCTTGTAATTATTATTGTCCCCCTCCTGTTAAACTCCGTTAGTTAAATGATGATATGGCATACTTTATTTATTTAAAAATCCCAAATTAACCCTATAGTTTTATATTATTTATTTACACTTTATATTAAATTACATTACTATCCTGAGTAATTAAGAAAAACTTAAATTTAATTAAACAATCTTCTTTTCTAGTCAAAAGAAAGAGAGAAAATCAAGGGATACTCATTTTCAAATTTCGATATGTCCTTTTCAATTTGGTAATAAAAAAAAATAGTAATTCTTAATTTTTTGTGTGTTTTTTTTTTTAATTTTGTTATTTACTTTCTAGTTTAATGTTATCAGTTTAAGAAATTTCTACTTCCAATAGATTATTATTTATTTATTGTCTAATTTGACGTTAGCTATTTTAAGAAATCCTACTACCAACATGGTGCTTTTTTTTTTTTTAATTCAAGATGATAAAAATACACATGTAAAATTATTTCATATGATTTTTTTTTCTTCTAAATGAGAATAATATTTTATTTGACATTATTAATTATAAAAGGGTAAAATAGACATTAAACATTCAACCTTAACGGTCGCTTAACACTGTTAGAATTGAGGGGGGCAACAGTAATTTCATAAAGAATAGGGTTCTTTTAGTAATAAAGCTATAATACAGGGGGCAATAGTAATTATCCCTTTTAAATTTCTCAAATTATCCTTGCAATAAAGACCTCCATTCTAATTTTTTTACTTAATTACTAAAATGAATTTAAAAGGATGAAAAATTAGATGATACAAGAATGCCGTCTAGCCAACCTTGAATTGGGAGGGTTACCGATGGATTTCGAAGCTCCTGTATTTCTTGGTTCAAGCCTTCAAGGTGATGGCTGTTACCGTTGACGGCGTGGCCTCTTGGCAATATAGAGCAATTTGAGCCGGCGAAACCCTAAATTCGAAACTTTAGTACAGAATACAATCGAAGTCACAAAGTGCTCAGAAAGAAAATATAGCTGACAGGTTTCTTCTATAACCCTTTCGTTCTGCTCTCTGGCTTCTTTAATGCCTTAATAAGTTCGATAGATCTGTTCCGCACTATTTTTCCTTTTAATCAAATTTCAATAAAACTTTTGAGCTTTTTTGCCATTTTGTAGATTTTTAAATTAGAAAAAAAATGGACTATGCTTTTATTGAGCTTATGGATTTTTGTAGTCTTTAAATTTCCGATGGAGTAACAGTTAAGTTACAGAAAATAAATTATACTGAGGTTGCAGTTGATGACTTGTGTGATAAGGAATGGCTTCGGAAACAACTTTAAGGACCTAAATTGATAATCAGAAGCATGGGTTGTGCAATAATTGGTAGGGGATGCACTAATAATAAAAGACTTCAGTTTAGAAAAACTGCTACCCTATAGATTCAACCCACCAATATAGTAATATTATTGTTGAAACTCATATTGAGCAGATTTTGTTTTTTATTTGGATGTTTATGTTTCATTTTAATTCTGGATAAGTGCAAGTTGATATTTATTGTATTAAGGGAAGCGATTCAGACAATAAGACAATTAATTACTTCATAGAGATGATTATAGCTATTGGTTGGATCATTTTATCTTATTGCTTTTAGAGGTGATCTCTAAATTTTGGTGGGATTTTCACATGAACGAGGTATGTATATTATTAGGGTTTTCTATTTGATTGATGAAATAGAAGGTAGAATAGGTATATCTACTCAGAAGTAACAATATGAACCTTTTTTTTTTAACTTTGAAACATAAATATATAGTATATGAATGTGTCTGTTTCGAACATCTGACCCTTGTTATTTTTTTGAACTCAAATTTCCACTGATTTCTTTTTTCAGTTTCCTGGAGCAGACCAATTCTTAAAGATATCTTTTGCTGTATTTTTCCATCCCAAGGTTTTACTACAGGGGAATTTAAACTCATCACAACCTATCCATATCTCAACTAAATGGTGCCGGATACAGGGATCCTTTTCCTCTAGTCAGCTATATTCAAACTTCGAAGTCATATTTGTTTCTTATTCAAAGTTTGCATGTCTTTCTGGACCAGTTTTCCCAAAATCATTTTAGGCCTACCCTTTTCTCTTCTAGTTCTATAGTCTAAGTCAAATGACCCCTCTGTACTGGATCATTCAAAGGCTGCTGTTGTACATGTCGACGCCACTTCAACCAAAATTCTTGCAACTTATCATATATTGGTGCTACTCCTTGATTAGCTCTCACTTATTCATTACTCATTATTATTATTATTTTTTTACCTTTCTAGTTTACCAATAATCACATCCTCATTTCATATACATTAAGTTTATGTGTTTGTTGTTTCTTCACTTGTTTACATTCCACTCCACAAAGTTGCTTGTCGTGTATGCTCAGGGTTTTAAAGGAGTACATTACACAGCATTCCAGCCAATTGTCATTGATATTTAATTCTTTGTACAATATAATCCTCTATTTCTCATTAGGCATGCAAAATTTTCACTTGTAGTGAATCCCTATCATCACTTTTCACTGCTTCACATTCTGTTTTATTGTTACTAAAATTATATACCACGTACTTGGTTTTGTTCTACTTATCGTAAATCTTTTGATCACAACTTGGTATCCATATTTGAAACCTTGCATCTGTGACTGCTTTTGATGTATCTGCCAAAACAATATTATCAGCAACAACATACACCAACGGATCTGATCTTCAATGTCTTTAGTCAACTTGTCTATGATTAATGCAAACAAGTTTGGACTCAGAACTGATTCTTGATGTAATCCAACTCAAAATGTGAATTAATTATCCCCCTCTCGTCACAGTTACATTAGTCAACATACCATTGTACATGAAGTTGTAATAGAGATGCTTAGATTGGAATTGAATGAGTTTCTTTGGCTTCAAGCAGATTCTGTAAGACTGAAAGTTGGTTTGTCTGCTGTTTTTCTTGTCTTGTTGCTGCTCTTTATTTCTTCTTGTTTCAGATTCTATCCAACATGCTTTCTCCCGTTATTGTTACTTCATTTACTATTTTTGCTCCTGCAAATAATGGTACTAGCAGTCCTACAGAGTGTGGACATATTTCCTTTTTTTCTTTCTTTCCCTTTCTTCTTAGGATTTTAGGTGTTTGTTACTGCTTTAGCAATTCAACCCCTAGGTCCTTGTTCCGTAAAACCTTCTGGTTGAGAGATAGCTGAAATCAAATCTGGTGCTTAGCTGAACTAGTTGCCTTTATTTGGAGTTGATTTGGCCTTAATTTGATTCTACCAGAAATGGGGGATTTCTTTGAGGATTACCAGTCGCAGGAGATTGGGTTAGATTGCAGATCTATTTCTATTTCTGTTTTACAATCATATCTAATCGTATTCCAGTTTAGAAAGTCTGTTGTTGGTTAAGATTAAACTATGATTTAATATTGCCTTAGATAAGAAGAAGTATACTTGTTATGCAAGCATGGAAGCTGATTCCCACCCTATGTAAAGGAATCATAACCTGTCAGACATGGTTAAAATGTTGCTTCATCTCATTGTACTGGTTGATATGTGAGGTATCAATACAGTATGGTTAGCTACATATATAATATTTTTCAGAAGTATTATGTATCGATAAGTGTCACATTGTATAGGACAATATGGTTTGATGATACTATTGACACGTACTTGTACGATCATAATTGTTATGGCGCCAAGGAGATCTAAGGCATTTTAGGGCGGTCAAACTGCTTAGGCGGAAAGGTGCCTGCCAAGGTAGTGTTGAGGTGAGTGTAGCAATTTAATTTTTCACCCCTTGGTCCTCCTCCTTTTCTAACATTAATACACAATAGCTGGGGGTTGACTTTCTGGAAAATTTTAAATTATTTTTATTGGATTTAGAGAGGGGATATTTTCTTCTTTATGAATAATATCTCAAGTAAACTAAATATTAGATTGGAGTCCAATATCAGTCAAACTAGTGCAAGGCGCCCTATGCAATAAGGTGGCAACTGCCTAGTCCCCTTTATATCAGCCTTGATGCTGATGTAAATCGAATTCTAGGGTTAGGATTTGTTGGAAAGATTCCCTAGAGTTAAGGGTTTGCACAGAATCTTCCAGCAAATAATAGTAAAATATTTTGGGATGTGTATAGGTATCTAAGAAAATTGTGGGAAGCTCTGAGGAATAATGATATGGGTTGTTCTGATTTAGAGGGAATTAGAGGGAAAGATAAGGAAACAAATTGGGATCCTAAGGGTTGTTAGGTTTTTAACAAAATCTATATGGGTGGGGTTTGAGATGTTAAAAAAATCAAGGAAGGAAAAGTAGAGGGAATTAAGTGTTCACATGGGATGGGATGTATCTTGGATAAGGGAGGGAGGTATGGGGGATCTTGTGGCAAAGGGAGGGAGGGGTTTGAGACTTGCAGCAAGGGGAGGGGGTGTTCTTGCTGGATTCTTTCAAGAATTTGGATTTTCTTCTTCTTTCTTCTCTTCTCTCTCTCTCTCTTCTCACTTTTCTTTCCATTTGAATTCTGCTGCAATTTTCAGAGAATAAAAGAAAACAGAAAAAGTGGGAGAGAGAGGCTGCCGCAAGAAATAAAAGGAAAACAGAAAAGAGGGATGATCTTGTGGCTGTTGCTGGGGTGGGAGGGGGCTGGGGATGCTTGTGCAAGGAGGGAAGGAGGGGGAGGGTTCTTGGTTGAATCGTAGGGTAGGGGAGGGCTGTACTTGTTTAACTGCTGGAGATGAGAGCGGCTAATGGTTGAAGAGAAATTGCTGCAATTGAATCCGGAAACTATAAATCTGCCAAGGCCCCTTCAAGAAAACCTCACTTGTTTTCCCACAAGCAATATTCAATCTTTATTCAATGCAGACCAAAGTTTACATCCATATGTTTGCTTATTTATAGCCTTACATAAAAAAAGAAAGAACTTAACTCAAACTAGGAAACTCTATCTTGCCTCAACTAGACTTGCAAACCAACTTAACTAGGGTTTTCCTTTATAAGTTAGGTTACCCTTTTACAATTAATTAATGATCATGTAACAAAAGACTTCTTTTTGAAATAAAAGACTGACTTATCTAAAGAGTCTTCTTTAGAAAAAGAGACCCCCTTACCTAAGTAAACCGCAAGCACTAATAAAGACAATTTCCAATTAAAAACAACACCTAAAAGATAAGAACTCTTCTTGTAAAAGAGTCTTATCTTATCTACCTCGAATGGACAACTCAATTATGGGCGGCTCTCTAATCAAGTTAAATTCTGGGAAAAGGGTCTAATTTCCCCAAAATGGTAAAAAAAAACAAACACCTAAAAGATAGGAACTCTTCTTGTAAAAGAGTCTTATCTTATCTACAACTTATCGAATGACACAACTCAATTAAATGGGCTAGGACTCTTCTAATCAAGCTAAAATTCTGGAATTTAGATTCCAACAATAAAATAGGGTCTTAAATACCCAAATTATCCCTAAAATAGGGTTCAGCCAGCCTGCTTGGGTGGCTCTTGGGATCCACTTTAGGGTTCAGCTAGGGGGTCAATATGTGTCACATCAGATGCCTAAGTTGCACCTTGACGATGCCTTGACAACTACAATAACAATACATCAGTTTAAAGGGTTTGGGGGAAAAAAAAAAATATCAATACTCATTGTTACCATGTTGGCCAATATGGCTTGATATTTTGTGATTTAGTCGATACTTTGCAATAGAGAAAGCTATCAAAACCCTTGTGTGCACATCCAGAACTCAACAAAGAGTTTTGGTAGTGCGAATGCCCACCTACGAATCCAAATCCTAGCTTTCAACCTTCTTTTGTTCCAGTTTTTTTTACTTAGGTTTAGATTCAAGCATCAAATATGACTCAGATTCAACCAACAAACACTTCTTATGATAATTAACATGGTGGCTTAAATCAGAGGGGGCCGCTATTCGGCGATTCAGGCTGAGGCAAGTGGGCTGTCTTCACTTGTAATCATGTCTTAAATAACATGACTGTTGGAGTCTTTTTCGTGGTGGCTTTGTATGTGTAAGGGAAATGAAGGTTTTCGTTACTTTAGTACAGTACTACTGTTATTATTTTCCTTTTTGGGGGTGTGGAGGGGTTTAAACCATGGTTTTGGACACGTCTCTAGTTCTTTTCCCCCCCACACCCCCCAACCAAAAAAAAATAAAATCCTAGTATGTAGCTAGCAATTTGTATGTCATGTTAGAGAATTAAAAAAAAAAATTTTAATGCAAGGATTTGTACTCAAATTCATAAAAATTCACTCAAGAATGAGAACTGTTTATCATGGTGCAAACTCTAATCCTAGCGCTCTTATTCCTGAATATACTTCCATATATGAATTTGAAACACCTCGTCATGCTTCTTAGCTATAACTTTAGTTTCATGTAAGATACCCAATGTGAACAAGTTTGCCCCCCCAGCCCGCCCGCCCCCAAATAGTGGGTCCAAACCCAAGCCCAGTTGGCTCACCAAAGGGATGGCCGATCCCTTATAGGGGTATTTTGGTCATTTTATACAAAGTTTGGGTGTCTTAGGTCTGGGTCCCATTGAGTCTAGTGTCGTCTGGACGCTAGATCTATTTTTATTCTATTTTTCTGTTTATTATTTTGCAAGTTATTTGAGAGTCCTTATGTAGCCAACATTCTTAGTTAAGTTTGAATCTCACAACTTGAGTCCACTTTAATCTTCTAGTTGTTAAGACTCCATTATCTACTCTTAGAATTTGGATTGGAGTCCTTTAGAGTTAGTTATCAAGTTTTTGGGGGTCAAAATACTTGGTCAAAATTAGAGTTAAAGATGGAGTCTCAATTGGAATCTATTTTAAATTAGAGATTTTTTTTGGATAATTAGCTGCCATTTTCCAAGATGGTTTCTTTTATGGTTGTTATTCATTGGGTTGTAAAGGAGATCCTAGTCTACTTGGGATTCCCTAGTTGAGTCAAGTTAGGTTTCCTTATTAGAGTCCAAGTTTTTTCCCTCCACTAGTAAGGCTATAAATAAACCATCCTACTTATTGTTAGACAAGTTGAAATTGGTGAATCTAAAATTATGAGTTTGGAAGCAAGTAAGGTTGTGGTCTTCTTGGGAGGGCCATGGCAGATTTAAGTGTTTTTCTTCTTCAAGTTCAGCCATTCTTCTTCAATTTCAGAAATCAATATTCAAGTCCAGCAGTAATTTAACCCTAACAGCAGTCTACTACTCCAAGTAAGTATTCAGCAATCCCTGACCCCTTTCCCCCTTCTCCCTTGCATCCACAGGCCTCCCCTCCCCTTCCAGCAACAAGCCCCACCACCTTCCCTTGAAACTCCATTAAACCTATCCCTTAGTCCCTCCACACACCCCTCCCAAAACCATAGTCTTAATCCTAGTAACCCCATTAGACCCTTTTCCATTAGAATGCAGAATTTCTGCAATTCGTCTTCTTTTGTGAAACCCTAAAACCCTAATTGACTTAGAATTCCTTATCTCCCTAACCCCAATTCCGATCCCCTGGCCCTTTTAGGATTAGCCTTCCCTCCTCTTCCCTAACATTCGATCCAAACCCTAGCCCAATACGAGAAAGCCAAACCGCTTGGGACTCTTTAAAACCTATCCTAGCCAAACCAGAACTGACCTAAACGTATCCTTCTTGACCTGTAATTACAAAACACTGACGACAGCCCCCTCCTAAGCCCAGCCGAACCCTGAAACAGCATTCCTTAAAGCCCTAACCCGGAATTTCAAATTCTGAAACTATATTACTGCAACCACTGAAACCCAAAGACCCTTCTATTCAGCCTTAAAATAAAAAAAAAACCATTCCCAGATCTAAAACCCTATTACAGCGCAGTATGAACTGCTAAAATCCACATTCCTTCAACCCTCAGCCTGGCCGAAGCCTCCAAGACCCAAACCTAACCTTTGCCGACCTCAAGACTTCAATTACAAGCTTTTACAATCCTAGAAGACTGTTGGTTCACAGAAAAGGATCTTGGAGTGACCCAATTTTAGGGTTATTTTTTAATTTCTCAAACCATACAATTGGGTTAACTTCAATACCTGTTTGTTTAAACAAATTCAATTGAATGCAATCGGTTAGTTGTACATTTTTCTCAACTTGAGTATCTAGGTATGATACATGTTGACCATGATGTATCCTGCATATCTCAGGTACAGTACAATATGTTTACTAAAATCATCCTGTGATGCGACATCAATCCAGTTATACTTTGATCCTTGCCCTCGGTAGTAACCACTGGTCCTCAGTTAATGAAATTGGTTACTTTTCACTTCTTTAACAAGGTGGATTCATGGTTTAAGGAAAGTAAACAAGGAACTGGATTAAACAGTTCTTAACTTAGGAAGAACTCAAGAAGAAGGGGCAGGGTGGAGGGGGGGGGGAGACAAAGAAACTCAAGGTTGGATAAAAGTTAATACTGTAGTAGATACCATGGACAACATAAGAGCCTTGATCCTACTGTAGACAGTAAAGGCTATAGAAAGCACCTTTTCCTACAATAGATAACATTGGTACAGTAAGTATGAAATTATAACTACAATAGAGTGGATTCTCCTTGGGATGCTAGGATCCACTCCTAAGGCCTAGTGAATATAAATTGACTATTGCTTCTGCATTTACTTTCCTTTATCTTCTGCTCTTCATTCTACTGGTCATTCTGATATTTCTCAATGATTCTCCATGATCAGGTTAGTTGTACTTCAGTTTTTCACCCTCTGGATGTTCTGTTATTCATGTACTTTCCTAAAACCTGTAACTTGACATCCCTCTTTTGAAACTGATCTGTTGGCCCTGAAACTTCACCCACCAATTTTTTTCATTCATTTCTTGACCCAACTATTAAAACCTGAATCCAACCCTCATTTTGTTCCTGTCTCAGACCCACACCCTGCTTTGGCCTTAATTTTTCTTAGTCTAATGTGAAACCTGCAACACCCACTGTGTGCTCTGAAAATTTAATCACTGATAGACCCATTTAGGACCTTCACTCAACCACGGTTCATCCCTTGTAGAGAACTGGTTTGAGAGAGCACAATTTTGCTTCCTAGTATTATCTCATCCATGTGTTTCAACTCCCTTTGACACTGTATTTCTGTGACAGACACCCCCTTCTTATTCTGCAACCCATTACTCACAACTCATCCTTTTCTTCTTCTCCCCTAATTCATCCTATGGTCTTGAGCCTAAATTTCTATTTTTAGGTTAGAGTTTTCCTAGTTCCTTGAGCCCAACATAATTTTGCTGCAGTATGCTGGGAGAATTCAAACATGTCATGCATCTCTTATGGGAATTATTGGATTCTATCTTGAGCAACGGCATTCTAGCAAACCCTAAAACTTAGCATCTTGGGGGATGGTTAATTGATGAAATTCTTACCAGAGTATGTCGAGTGTGCAGCGATAGCAATAGTCAGATTGCTGGTACTTAATTCTCAGGTTGACTTGATCACGTATTGGATGTGTTTGTTTCAAGATAAGACACATTTATTGTGTTAGAATAAAATTTTATATACTTTTCATTACTTACTGATTTTTTGACCCCTTGCATATTTTTTTGGTTTGTTTGTTTGTTTTCTTGTTTCAAAGTTCTTATGTTTTAAATTTTATTTGTACTGTTCATCTGCACTTCCCTTGCAATAACTCTTCTTTTTGTATTGCAGATGAATTTGGTGTTGTAGGTTTAGTTCTCCTCAACAAGAATGCCGCTTGGCAACCAATCCATACAGAAAACCTACTATGATATTCTAGCCGTGAAGGAAAATGCAAGTTATGAAGAGATACGTTCAAGCTACAGGTGTGCAATCCTTACTTCTCACCCAGACAAGCTGCATGGGATGTCTGAGATATCCAATCCTCATCATGAATCACAAGTAAAATTTCTGAATGTACAGAAGGCATGGGAAGTTCTTAGTGATTCAAGTTCTCGTGCAGCTTATGATAGAAAACTACGGGAACTGAGACAGGATCTGGTAATTGCAGAAGACATTCCTTTACAGGACATGATGGTAGAAAATGTTGGAGAAGTCATGGAGCTTTCTTATCAGTGCCGGTGTGGTGATTATTTCTCCATTGATTCTGCAGAGCTGGAGGAGATGGGATATTCATTAGATAAAGGCGTGACCAAGATAATGTTGCGAGCACCAGATTCATTGCTAGCATCAGTAGTTCTTCCATGTGGGTCTTGCTCTCTAAAAGTCCGCCTGATTATTGATGCAGGTTGTTGTATTTCCAGTTGATGATCATCAACCTTGCAGCCTAGGAGCTTTTTTTCCACCTTGGCTTGTCTAATTAGTATCCCCATTTCTGGATAATTAGCTCAGATAATTGGGGAACCATTGATGATCTGTTGATAGCAATTCTTTTACGTAGCCATGGAGTACATGGACTCAGTCAACATGTTCAACACTCTTTCTAGTCATTCTAAAACAAATGTATACATTTTGGTTAAGAATGATTAGCTATTATCTTTACCCAACCTTTCAACTGGAAGTGTCAGTCCATGGTCCAGGAGTCTGCTAAAGTTAAAAAATTACTGATGGGGATAAGATGGGAGTTTGGCCAAGATTGTAAACCCTAACTTTGGTTGTCTAGTTCTGGAGATACAATTAAGTAATGCAATTACTGCACTACTGATGAATCACTTGTTCAGCTTGTTTCTGCATACATTTGAAATGGTTACTGAATTTTAATTTTCTTTTCCTCTCCCTCTGTGGATATCCAAGCTTAGTAGTGTTCTTGGAGGACTTAATGCTACATATGTTCTACACAAGCTCTTCATGGCCCATGGCTTTGGAGACATTACCAAATTTCTCTCTTAATTCAGTGATCTGCGTTATGGATTTTTGGATTGGATGCCATCAATGGAGGAGAGATCCGTGGGTGTTAACTTAATTTTGCTCAACTTAATCAATTGCATCCGAATCAAATGGGCGCTGGAAGCCTGGATTACTGTTTGTTTTTTACTTCCATGGTTTGCATTGCATTCTGTTGACTCTTAACCATGTAACTCCTTCGTAGTTCTAGAATCTAAAAGTTTCTATTGAACATAACCATATCATCTCAATTTACAAATTTCTTGAAACTTTTTTATTTTATTTTAATAAAAGGTAAAATATGTAGTACTTTGAAGGACAATTACATAGCTTAATTATGTCCATTACATCACTATGGTGTATGGGGATCTTGAGAGAGATAAAAGAATGCTGGTATGGGACAAGCTCAGAAGTCTAGTAGAGATTATAAATGGGCAATGGTTATGCTTTAGAGACTTTAAACTCGTTTGTCTCTTGGATGGAGAAGATAGATGGCAACAATTATGATAATGATAGATTCAAGAAGATGATGGATGATTGCTCTTTTCTTGATCTTGGTTCTCAAGGTCCTCAATTTAAATGGAACAACAAAAGGAAAGGAGGAGCAAATATTAGGATAAGGCTGGACATAGCTATTGCCAATGCTGATTGGAGAAACCAATTTGGTGAGGCCTCGGTGGTGGTTCACCCCATAATTGGATCCGATCATTTGCCTATTATGATAGACACTGTGGGAGGTAGAAGTTCAGGTGTAAAACCTTTTAGGTTTGAATCAATGTGGTTCCAACACAAGGAGTGCAAAAGTGCGGCCAATCAGGCTTGGAGTATCGAAGGAGGGAGTGATTTTGCTGCAAAGTTAATGACCAAGGCTAAGAATATTAAGAAAGTATTTTCAAAGTGGAACATAGACACTTTTGGCCATGTGCAAACAAAAATATAATATCTTCTTAAGGACTTGGAAGGTGTTCTCCAACAGCCTTCAAAGGATAATGAGAAAAAGGAGGATAAACTGCATCAATTGATGGAGAGAGAATTGAAAAGAGAAGAGGAAATGTGGGCTCAAAAATTTAGAGAGCTTTGGTTGAAAGTTGGGGACAGAAACACAAAATTGTTTCAAACTTCTACTATCCAGAGAAGGAACCATAACAAAATTTTGAAACTAAAATTGAGCTCTGGAAGGTGGACCAGTTCTGAAGAAGAATTGTTTAAGGAGGTTTTGGACAAATACAAGGACATATATGCATCTAAAGGTATTGATGAAGGATCCATCATCACTATTCTTTTGTTGGTTCAACCAAAAGTCACACAAGAAGATAACAATATGTTGATGAAAGTACCCAAGGAGGAGATTAAGGCTGCCTTGGTAGAGATGGCTCCACTCAAGTCCCCTGGACCTGATGGACTCCCCCCAACATTTTATTAGCATTATTGGGAGTTGGTGGAAGAAGATATCTATAAGTTTGTCTTTGATCTCTTCTCCTTTGGTTATATGCCTAAAGAAATTAACTCTATTTATGTGTGTTTAATTCCTAAGTATAACTAGCTTGACACTATTGATCAATTTAGGCCTATCAATCTTTGCAATGCCATTGTAAAAATAGCAACTATAGTGATTGCAACTAGATTGAAGGGCATTCTGGATAGGATCATTAGTGAGCCCCAATCTACTTTTGTCCCCAACAGAAGCATATTTGACAATATTCTAGTGGCTCATGAGTGCTTTCATTACATCAAGAATAAAAAGAAATGATAAAAAAAAAATGCAATGGCCTTAAAGCTTGATATTAGGAAGGCTTATGACAGCCTTGAATGGAAGTTTGTGGAAGGGACATTATCTAAGTTGGGGTTTTGTGATCAGTGGGTGCATCTAGTTATGTCCTGCATCAAATCTGTGTCTTATCAAGTTTTAGTGAACGGAGCTGCTAGAGGATTAATTGAGCCTTCTAGAGGGATTAGACAGGGAGACCCTCTCTCTCCTGCTATCTTTGTGTTATGTACTAAAGCCCTTAATTCTATTCTCAAAGTTGCTCTATAGGAAAAACTCATTATGGGGCTGAAAGTGAGAAATAGGACTACCCCAATTTCTCATCTCTTATTTGCTAATGACATAATGCTTTTTTTCGAGGTTAATCTATAGGAGTTTCACAACATCAAAGCTTGTCTAGATCTGTTTTGTGCTACAAGTGGTCAGCAAATTAATCAACAAAGTTTTTTTTATCTACTTCAGCCATAACACTACTCCCAGAATCAAGAGATGGCTTTCAAGAATTTTGAAGATTCCTTTTGGGGGGCCTCCTAAAAAATACTTGGGTCTTCCATCGGAATTCAAAGCTTCTAAAAAGGAGGGGTTCGGAGAGATTTAAGAAAGAGCAAGTAACAGAATGCAAGGATGGAAATCTAACCTATTGTCTATGGCTAGGAAAGAAGTGTTTCTTAAATTTATCGGACTTATCATCAACAACTATGTAGCTTCCCACTTTATTCTTCCTAAATCCCACCATGAAAAGATAAAAAAAAGATGCTATAATTAAATTTTCTATGGGGAGGAAAAGAAAATAAAAAGAAAATTTGCTGGGTGTCATGGGAGAGACTATGCCAGTCAAAAGATAGTGGTGGGTTTGGCTCTAGGGATCCTTACTTGCAAAATATGGCCTTGTTATGCAAACTAGCTTGGAAAGTGTGGAGTAATTCGGATGTGTATTGGGTAAGATTCTTGAAGCAGATTTATTTTCCCAATTATGATTTTCTATCTACTGCGGCTGGCTCTAATCCCTCATGGGCATGGAGAAGTATTCTGGAGGGTAGGAAGATTCTTAAAACAGGTTTAGTGTGGGCTGTGGGGGATGGAACATCCATTCGAGTATGGGAAGATCTGTGGATTCCTTTCAAGTCCAAATTTAAAAGTAAGAAGTTGTAACAGAGATCACAGGGGAATTGTTTGGGTCTCTGATTTAATTGATGGGGAGTCCAGAACATGGAGGAGGGATCCGATTAATGAAGTATTTGATCAAGAGGATGTGGGGGCTATTCTAAAGATAAGGATTGGCTTAATCCCTAGGGAGGACAGGAGAATTTGGGGTCCAGCAAGAAGTGAGATCTTCTTTGTAAAATCTACATACCACCACATCCTAAATCTTAGAGAGAGGGAAAGAAAGCCATCATCATCAATGGTTTCCTACAAAGCTAAGGTGGATTCGGTGGTATGGAAAAACATCTGGAATTGTCATTCAGCCCCAAAAGCAAACATATGCTATGGAGAGCACGTGCATGAGCATTACCTTCGGCGGTTGAACTATCCAAGAGGATTGAGCACTTTGATCCTAAATGCAGCAGATGTGGTGAGTTGGAATCTATCAATCACATCCTGTTGGATTGTCATTTTGCTCGCGGTTCGCCTCCCCTCTTTTTTTCTCACCGCCGGCCAATCCCATGATGCACAAGGTGATCAGTGAATGCAAGCAATGTTTACCACATGTTAAAAGGGGTTTTAAGGAAGTTTCATCGCTTATAGCCTATGTATGCTGGAGAATCTGGAAAGCTAGAAATGAACTTATCTTTGAGGGTGTAGTGGACTCTGGAGAAGGTTGTTGAGAAGGCGGTGGCTGAGGCGCTGGAATTTTCTAGATGCTCCGATGAGTTGAAAAGGGCAAATAACACATGATCGAAGGGAGGAGACGTCTTGTGCTTTTGATTGGTGGATTTGTCCTCCACTTGGGTTTGTGAAAATCAATGTGGATGTAGCACTCAACAGGGGTGGGAGTGGGATGGGCATCGTTTGCAGAGATTCATGGGGAAGGCCCATTAAAGGGTTTGTGATCCCAACCCATTTTGACTCAATTCTAGTTGGTGAGATTTTGGTGTTGCATGAGGGTATTTTAATAGCCTTGGAGGAGGGTTTTTGCAATGTCCTGATGGAATCAGATTCTGCAAAAGTGACAGGTTCGTGACCAAGTTGGAGCTGATTCCAATGGACATTCAAAACTTAGTTTGGGATATGGTGATTCTTGCATCTAAGCTCCAGAATGTTTCTTTTCTTTTTTCCACGTAAAAAGGGAGTGCAATGTTGTGGCTGAGTTTTTTACTGAAAATGTTGTGTCCGTAGCATGCCTGTTTATAGATATGTGTAATCTCGATGCCTTGCGTGGTCATGCGTTAATATATAGATCCTCTTTCTACCCCAAAAAAAATCGAACTCTTATTTTTAACCATGTTTGCCTTGCCATTTTGGTGGAGAAATTGCCATTGCTTGCAATAATAGAGAGCCAGGAATGAGATTCAGAGGATAGATTAAGGATGCAAGAAATGTAAAGAATGGGAGATTTTGGTTAGGAAGGTGCTCCCTGTTCAAGTTGTTCTATGAAGGTGCTACTTGTGCCTTCCCACGACTCGAAGTTACGTGGTTCCTGAATGAACCGAGTGCACTCTTGTAACTTGTCATTTATTAGAAGTAATCAAAAGGGTTCTTCTTCCCAGTTGAGGTCTATCTACAGCAAAAACTGAATCGTCTGAAATCCACTTCGCCACAAAATGTTAAAAGTAGGGTTGTTGATGTTGTTGGGAACGAGATAGCGAGATGGGTTCACGAGGAGGACATCGTTGGAGCGTATTCGATGGTGTAAGAACCTTCCCTTCGAGCCCAGAAGCCCTAATGGCGGAGATCAATACAGCCATTGCTGCTTCTGAGTATGCCCATGCCAATTCCCTCCTCCAATCCTCCGCTTCATCCTCCAACACGAAGAACACAGGTAATCCTCACCACCAGTACGACACTAGGTTGGCTGACGAAGCTTACAGGGCTGGCTGTGCTGCTTTGGCCGTGGGTAAGCCCGACGAGGCTCTTCGTTCTTTCCGAATTGCTGTCTCCAAATGCCCTCCTGAGAAGCACTCAGCCCTTGCCAAGCTTCAATCCCTCATTTCTCTCGCTTCTCAACAACTCCAGAAACCCAAACCCACACCCACCTCCACCTCCACCTCTACCTGAATTTTTTCGAATTAACCTCTCAGTTTCTTCTCTTCAGACATCTTTAGCGAACCTTGGTTCTTTTTATGATATCCAAATCTTTGCTGGATGGATCGCGAAGTAGAAAACGGAAGAGGAATTAGACAATTACGACTCTTCCTTATCTGCATCATCTGGAGCTTCTGGGCAATCAATATTATCGGGAATATGAAAATGTTGTCATTCATTACTGGATATGGTATTAACCGATTGACTCTTTTCTTGAAGAAACATTCACTTTATCGTCCCAAAGTTCTTGCAAACCAAAAGATCCAAAGCATAACATTGGTTAGTGAATCTTACCTCAAGAACAATTGATGGCCTCTAATTGCCTCACATGACTGAGACTGTTCTCTTCAGTCTAATGGATTGCATCCTGTTACTGTGACATCTGAAAAGTGTTTTCTTATTTTTCGTTCTCCAACAAACTCTGGTGATGTGATTCTTTTTATATTGTGAAAATTTTACGGTTTATACTGTGATCTCTGGATTGAGGATTACTTATATTATTGCAAGAAAATAAAGAGCGGGCACATGGGAAACTTTGTTTCTGCAATATTTCTGTCTTTTAGATTCTGCAACACCCTTATGGCAAATGTCCCACCCAGGAAAATCTCTAAATTAGTGATTGGGTGTTGTGTTTTTTTTTTCTTCCCTGAAAGACTCTCATCATGGCGGATTGTTGATAGTGTATCTAGATCCTAGTAGAAAATACATGGAAAGGGAGTTGGATTTCTGGAGAAACTACAGAAAGAGTTTGGAAGATTGTATGAAGATTCATGGGGAGTTCTTTATCATGGTATCAGGAGGAGGATGTTTGGGAAGGGAAGTACAAATTCTTTGGTATTTCATCTCATGGATTGGTGGCCACAGTTGACAATTGATCACTGACAAGAGGCATATGGAAACAATTGGCTTGATTAACTTATGTAACCAGTTTGATGGTATAGGAATGTATATTGAAATAAATCTTTGGGTATCTGATGGAGCTGAACAAGTTAGGTGATAAATATGGAAACACACCCAAATTGCAAATGCTCTGTTTTGGTGAAGGAGCATATGGGTATGGAACAGAGTTTAGTTGTTGAGGAGATTCTTTCTGAGGTGTAGTCTCTTGTTCAAGTACTTTCTTTAGATGGGGTGTCAACTACACCCAAATTGCAAATGCTCTGTTTTGGTGGGAGCTATGGGATGGAACAGTTTAGGTTGGGAGACTTCGGGTGGCTCTGTTCGTACTTTCTTAGTGGGGGCACTCCCCTTGCTGCTCTGTCTTGGTGAGGGCATTGGGTATGGAACAGAGTTTGGTTGTTGAGGAGATTCTTTCTGAGGTGTAGTCTCTTGTTCAAGTACTTTCTTTAGATGGGGTGTCAACTGGCAAACAATCGAAAGCAGATGTTTGAGATTTACCTACTTGTGCATTTATTGTTTGAAACTGCACAAATCATCTGTTCTCTTACTTTCAGATTCCGTAGTTTTTAAATCTATTCGACAGTATTTTAATTGAACTTTACAGGGTAAAATGTGTATGACTGCTATTCTTGAATCATAGAGATGATTTTTTGGCCTGTTCATATATTGGGATGAAACCTAGAGGCCTCCTATGGCAGCTGATCCTCTTTGCTATTTTTGGAGGAATTTTTAGATGGAAAATTAAGTAGATCTTTTAAGATGAATTGAGAGACCTTCAGATGTTTATGCTTGCTTAAGTACCAGGTGCAGGGCGCTGTGTGCTGGGAGATCATCTGTCTGTTTACTTGATGATGCATGTAACCAAGAGTTTTTGGGGGAAAGAAATTGTCTTTTTATCATAGGTACTGTATTTTGCATTTTCGTGGTTCAATTTTTTTTGAAACTCTTTTTGTTTTTTGGTGTGTTTTCATGGGATATCTATCAGAGGGAAACAATATGAAACCGGCAAAAAGCCCACAAGTGAAAAACATCTCAGTTGTACAATTCAATTGGTATCATTTGGAAAATTTATCAAATATAATTTTCTGATTTACCGATCATTAGGGAAAAGGAACAGTATTCCAGCGCCCATTCTCCTACTCAAAATTCTGATGTCTGATCTGTGGACTGCAACTCTACCCAAGTTCAGGCCAGCATGTTTATTTTCCCATGTTAAAAGGTAATGAAGCATGGAGCTCCAACCCACAAAACTGGCTTTTGAAACTTCAATATCGAAGTTTCATTAGTATATTTGGAAGGTTATCTTCCATTCTCAAATGATTAGGTTTGTTAAAAACAGAATTGACCTTATCTCATGTTAGTGTTGTTTCACTTGCTAAGCTGCCAATGGTATAGGGAAGGATCTATTGTGTTCCTTTGTTAGTTTAACCACTTGCTTTTAGTTATTTTTAAACAAGTTGAAGCAATATGTTCCATTTCAGTAGTTGCTGTACGATGCAGTTTTTGCATTTCAAATTGAATTTTCTTCACCCTCTTCGCAATCATGAAAAGCATTAATGCAGATGTTGGTCAAAGAAAATCAGTATCTTGTCCTGAATGCTATGTTAACCTTGTTATTTCATTCACCGGCAAGCAAATTTCCTAGATTTTTTCTTCTTGTGTGAAGTCCAATCTCCAATTTCATATTCATTTATATCTTATTTTTGTGACAAAGTTGTTCTTAACAATTCATGTTTCCTTTTGAGGTTTGTTTCATCTTAAATACTTCATGATCAAATGATGACTGATCCAATTTCTATGCCCCATTGTATCTGTTTATTTCAGTAGCTATGGATAAAAAGCATGATCATTCTTTCTTTGTTTTCAGGGTGGACCCGACTGCATAAAGGATTTAAAGTCCAAACCTTGAGGTTTCTGGATGCCGCATCATATTCTCTCCTGTACCTGAGTTTCGAAGTGGAGGAGCATTTGGCCAAGGCACAACTATCTGAGATGAAATTTGCTGACTTTCTAGTGTGAAATTGTTTTCAGATATTCTTGTATTTGCATCCAACTGGGGAAGGCTAATGGAAGCACAAGAAGTCTCTTAATATGCAACCTGAAGACCATTAGATCTGGTTGTTGTTTGTTGCAGAGATTCACCAAATTTTCGAATCATAGTTGAAGTGCTCATAAACTGATAAGCTACTACACCAGTGAGTGAAGAATGGCAAGGACTTTCAATGCAGGAACCAAATTATTGAGTGAGAGATGATTCATACATCTAAGAACGATTCCCAGTTGGATTAATCATTGAAAGGGTTCAAATGCTTTTTATTCTGTGGCAAAGTGAGTGCTTATTGGAAATTGTTAGCAAAAGGATATCAGCAGAATCTGTGCTTGTGCTGGAGTTAGGGCTGCAGAGATTTCTTTATATGACCCTGAAACAGAAAATGAGTTCTTCTGTCAAAACCAGGTTTTTATACTCAATGCATGGACTGGAGGTCATCCCAAATGAGTGGATTCACAATAGATAAAGAAAAAGTTTTTGTGGACAATGGTCTCAATGAACTCACCCATGAAATTTAACCCTGAGAATTCAATGTTAACTAATTAGAATGCTTTGTTGTATTCCTTTAAAATTGAGAATGCATACTTGAGTATGATCTCCATCAAATTCATCCTCTCCATTGGTTTAATACCCTTCTTGTTTTTGCCCTATTCAATTATTACTTGAAATTCGTGCTTTGAAGTTAAGGTCTCAGGCTCTCAGCAGTAGCTTGCTTTCTTTTATGTATGATCAGTTAAGAATTACAGTTATAATTTAGACCATGCCAAGAACCACGATCAGAAAAGGGTTTATCCCAAGGGACTGATCAGATCAGGAACCAATTCATTTATTAAACCATTTTGGGTGTTGACTGGTTGGTTTTGGTAGAGTTGTCAGTTCCTCCACCAGTTCCAATTTGACACCATTACTCTTCTGAACACGAGATGTTTAGCAGAAAATAATCATGTATGGAAAAGACCTGTGGGTAAGACCAGCCATTTCATTCTGGGTTGCAATCAATCATGTTCTAAATGATTTTCAGAGCTTTGCTTCATCCATAAGTATGTAATCTCCAGAGCTAAGTATGATTTTCAGTGCAACTCAAACTTGCTAGGTCCACTTGACTAATAAGTTCACAAGATATTGCCATTATGGAGCTTGGAAGATGGAGAATCGCTTCAAGAAAATGTTAACAAAGAGCAATCTGTTTGGTGCCATGTCTTTGTTTACTTTGTCTTAAACCAAAAGTGAAACTGTAGATTCTACAAAACTGCAGCATTTATAAAAGTAAATTAGGGTTATTGAGATTCTTATCTTAACTGTCTACCTCTTCTAACTTTATCTTTACCTTAAAGAATAGGAAAGCCAAGGATGTCAATTAGGATAAAGAGCCATTATCAAACAAAAATGTTCAAACTCCTATAAACGCAGGAACAAAGCACAGAAGCCCACAAGAAATTCTTCTATACCATCATGTGCAGGAAGAACATCTCTTACATATGTTCACTTTGTTGTGAAGAACCTAAAGATCTCTCCAAACCTTGCAGGTTCCTGCTCTCACTGCTGAAGGATGTTCTCTCTCACTGCCATAATTTGCCTGGGAAGCTTTCTTCTGCAACACCAGAAGAAGATTCATCCACTGACATGGATGATGATCTAGAGGTATAATAAATATGAATTACTTGCAGTTCTCACCCATGGGTTTCAACTATTATAACTTTCTTTTTAATTTCAGGTGATAATTCTGGAAATCCAAAGTGGTGCAATGGAAGCAAAGCTAAAGCGTATTAGCAATTCAAACAGCCAAAGGTGGGTTTTGCCTCAAGGATTAATGGAAGAGTTTTCATTCACCTCATCAAAGGAAGTAGAAGATAATAAAATTGAAGACAAAGAGGTTGATGAGTCTTTTTACTCAGTTGGGTCTTGTTTCTCTCGCTGTTCCAGTGCAAGTAAGGATGTTTTCTTCTCTGTTGGAAGTCGATTATCTCGCTGTTCAAGTGTGAATATGATTGATTTCGAAGATGATAGGAGACGATTAATAATTCAGGAGCTTTGTCACTGTGAAGGATGGCCATTTGGTTTATGCAGAAAGGCTCTTCTGCTTCCACCTTTGCCTAAATGTCCCTCAGAGTCATGGTTATGGCGTAAAGGCAATAGAGATATGTAGTTAAATTAATCAATAAAAGAGACAATAAGGAATAAGCAATAACATAAATTCAGTTGTGATATGTGAGTTGTAAGTTTATGAGTATTCTTGTGGTGAATGGAACGTGTTGGATTGTTTCTTCTCAAAATGTGAACTTCTTATTGATCACCATCTTCTGGTTGTGACTTCTGAGCAGCACTGTTGATGCATCTTCATATATAAACAATTTAAATGTGATAGATGTTACATGGTACCAAACATAATCATTTTGAGAAACAAATAATCAGATTTTTTGTTTCTTTCGGAATTGAGGTTCATTCAGGTAAACTTATGCACACCTCGACTATATCTCAAGGTAGCTTTTTTATATATAATTTAAACCGATACCAAAACTTCAACACTGGTCCTTAAGATTCAAACTCTTGACTTAATATTATGAGATGTTTGTTTTTTGCCAAGTGAGCCAAACCCTTTGAGGTTTAGCCATACTTTATTCTCAATTTTTTCTTTTGAAAAGTGCAGCATAGAGATGGAGTGAGAATGAGGCATACATTTAAGTTTTATATTGATAATGACTTGGATAAGATATTGTATTTGGACATATTTGAATAATATCACAATAGTCATAAATAGATTTAGCAAAATTCAAATAGAATTTCAATAATTATCTTTTTAAATTCAGATTCTCCTATAAAATACAGATTAAATATAAATTATCAACTAACCATGGATATTGTTTACCATTTTATTAAAGAGGTCTAGGGTTGAGATTTGAGAACTTAGCAATTTTTCTTTCTTGCAATAAAACGTTTATAAAAATATTAAAATAAACTCAATAATGTAACTTAATTGAATATTTATCGATTGGACAATAATGGGTTAGAAATGTTATTATCATAAATTTGCATTCAATTAGCTGTTGAATAGATATGGATTGCTCTAGAGGCAAAGGCAAATTAGGAAAATGGTATTATAATGCATGCATTTTACTAGTTTTCTTTTTTGTTCTTAAAAAATGCTACTAACCTTACATATGCAAATGCATGTATAGATATTTGTTCAATTCACTTTTACATTGCATATTATTTAGATAAAACTCGAATAAATTTCATTTTTTTAGTTAAAACAATTTATGATAACAATTATGTACCTTAATCATTGTACCTACAAATAAGAAATTGTAATATTTTAATATTTATTTTATTATAAAATAAAAAAATATTGAAAGCAATAAAGAAATTAGGACAAAATAAGTTTTTTTTTTTTTTTTAATTAAGTTGTGTGCATTACATATTTATAATAGAAACAATATATTACCTGATATAAAAATATCAGAGTCTACAAGGAAATATAATATATGATTATTGCACACAATAAGATGCTCTTGATATGGAATAATAGATTATGGTGATCTTCAGTTAATATGGGAATGTGAATCGTCACGATTGCAACATGAAGTGGTTGAGATTTTCATTTCAAAGTTACATCTTTTGGTATTATCTATTTGAAGGTGATGGATATCCACAATTATTATTATTTATAACATTCTCCCTTGGATGTTCATCAGTAGATAATGTATTTCGTTAAAACTTTACTAGAAAAAAAAATTGTAAAAAAAAAAAAAAAAAATCTTAGTGAAGAAAAAGGAGAGTATACATATTTAAAAAATATACATTGTGCGTTATCTCGTTAAAAATCTTATTAGAAAAACCCAGTGGGACAAAACTTTAGTAAAAGAAAAAAGAATGCAACACTTATTTTACTCTTATTGATGATTATATCATTGAGTTTCTTTAAGTACGTATATCTTAATCTCATATATCAACTTCTCAAAATTTGAAGTAGACAATGTCTCAGTAAATAAAATATGTCAAATTATCATTTATGAATTCATTAAACATCAATTTTTTTCATTTTGTTGAAGATCATGAGTGAAAAAGAATTTTGATGAAATATGTTATGTTTTCTCCTTTGATGTTTTTTCCAATTCAATTGAACTATGTAGCAACATTATCTTCTATAATATTGTTGAAACTTTTTATTTTATTATTATTATTTTTTTTTTTTTTTATGGAAGACTGCATATTTCCTAGAATGGATTGTATCATTAATCTAAACAAACATATTCTTGACTTGTTTTATGAATCTTTATTATTTTTCCATAATTTAAAAATGTAACAGCTATAATTTGTTTTGTTGAAAGCCATAAAATAATTACACTTTTATTTTTTAATATATAATTTGTTTGAGATTTAGCTTTATGTAAATTAAATAAATATCTTATATTTGCAAAACACGTAAGTTAATATCCACATTCATTTAAATAAAATAATTTAATGTCAATAATTCATCAGATGTATCAAAATATATGCTTGATATTATTCCAGTGTCTTTACGTTGAAGAATAACTAAATCTTACTAATAAACTTTAAAAAAATGTTGTATCTGATTGTATACTATTAGCAAGATACAGTAGTGCCTCAGTTGCATTATGATATGGTACATTAAGACTAAGAAGTTTTTCATTATTTTCATGGGTCAAAATATATCTTTATTTATGTCCAGATATTTTATAACCATCAAGATACTCAGTAAATGTGCTTTATTTTTGCACAATCCCTTCAAAACCTTCTCTATTAAGTTGATTGATAAACAAATATTATATTCGTCAAATACTTAATTTGTAAGCTTAAACAAAATTTTGTTTTTCCAACAACCTTCATTTTAATTTTCTTCAAATGATCTATTAATTTTAAAAGCACTTCAAAAGTTTCGATGATATTTAAATCATCAACATATGCATTTATTATATGTTAGATTCATATCCCTTAGTAAAGACACAAGGGTAAATTAAATTATTTTTACGTCATTCTTTTAATAAATATTCATTAAGACAGTTATATCATATATGTCTTAATTGCTTTAATCTATATAATGATCTTTGAAACTTTATTAAACAAATTTTTCGAAAAATATTTATAGGTTTGAAGCATTTTGAATCCTTCAATGATTTTTATATAAAGTTCACACTCGAGTGAGCTATATAAATAGTTGTAATAATATTCACTAAACACATGTCAAGTTTTTCATGTACTTTTAAGTTAATAAAATATTTGAAGGTAAATTGAATCTACCATAAGAGATTTTTTCCCCCATATAATTAGTGCCAGACTTTACGAAAATTCTTATGTCATAATTTGTGTTTGATATCTCACAATTTTATTTTCACACGAAAATACATTTGTAATTGTATCCCCACTAGCTTTATACCTTAAAATGTTTGGACTATAGTTTCAAAACTTTATTTTTTAAAACGAAATTCTGTTTGAATTGTGCTTTTTAATTTTTTTTCAACATTTTTCATTTACATTCAACAACAGATTTATGTTCAAGATCATCGTCGTGTTTTATTATTTCAATAATAACTTTATATTGCAAAAATGTTGTTAACAACTATATATATATATATATATATATATATATTTTTTTCTTATAGTGACATAACTAATAAAAATCTTTTCATTTTTATTATTTTTATGTACTTAAATTTTTTTTAGGGTTTATAATAAATTCTATTTTCAAGATTTTCATGTTTAATTGCCTCCATATTATGACCATTGATGAGCACATTTATGTGTGAAATCTTAAGGCATAAAATATGCATTTTTAACACTTTGAGTGGAGCTACCTTGGGTTTTATTTTTTGCAGATTTTATGAATTTTTAGGACTTTGCGAATATCTTGAGTTTTGGGTATGAAACGTGCGATTTTATTCGTCAAGAGGTCCGTTCAAATTCTCAAGTGCGAAAGTGGGCCTGATTTGGAGCATGATGGGCTAGAGATGCAATTATGGGCCAACTCCTGAATATCTTGTAAAATTAGATTAGGATTTTTATTTTATTTTTCTTTATTGTAATTGAGAATTGTATGGCGCCCACACAAGTAGTCAAAGGCTAGGATTTTCTATTTCTTTTAGAAGATTTTATTTTGTTAGATTTTTATTTATTTCTCTAATTAGTTTTTTTCTCCCTCTTCCCACTTTCTATTATTTTCACTATTTTATTTTATTATTTTTCCTTAATAAACCCAAAATCATTTTTCTAAAAGTATATATATTTTTTTTCTTCTTCCCTTCTTCCACTCTTTCTCTTTCTTCTCTACCTTCTCTACATGTAATTCAATCTTTAAGTTTTATTTTATTTTTTTATCCACTTTCCCTCTTAACGTATTTCTATTTTTTATTTTATTTTATTTATCCCCACATTCTCTCTCTCTCTCTCTCTCTCTCTCTCTCTCTCTCTCTCTCTCTCTCTATTTCTAATGAATTTTGCTCCTTTATTTGTTTTCTTATTCTATTTTACTCTTTTATTATTATTATTATTATTATTATTATTAGGTATTATTGTTTTATTTCTTTGTTTGTAAATTATTCTCCTTCTTCTATAAATATTATCTCCCTCTTAGGTCTAGTGGACACTTCACTTTTCTCTTTAGTTTTACTTTAGTCTTACACTTGATTTTCTCTTTAGTTTACTTTAGTCTTGCACTTTCTATTCTCTTTAGTTTGCTCTAGGTTTTCTCTAGTTCTTTGATTAATTTGTGGGTTCTAGTTTTTTAGATTAAATGTTTAGGAATATTGAAGTTATGTAATTTTTCTTTTATGCAAGTGTAATTCTTTTAGTTTTATCAATGCAATTTCAAGTTCAAGTTCAAATTAGAGTTTCAAGTTTGAGGATTCGCTTTCTCTCTAGGTCTAACAATTGCAGATCTAGAATAATCTAGATCTGGTTGTTAAGGTTGGTTGAGATTCGAATCATTTATTCAAGTTTTGTTTGGAAGATGAAGTAAGTAAGATTTTTCAATAGTCTTATCTCCCCCTCCATTCCTACTACTATTTACCCCTCCATATTCTTAATTTAAGATTTAAATTTCAGCATTTACTTACTGTTCTTCCTTCCCCTGGGTCCTTAATCAAAGATGCCTACAATCGTGCCTCTCTTTGGTTAAGGTTTCCCTTTTGCTATTATTGCTTTGTTATTTTTTTTTGTAATTTCTTTGTTTGCATTATTTTTCTTGTCTTTTCATTTATGCATTGGTTATATTTGCTTTATTTTTCGTTTCAATTTGATTGCATTAGATGTATGGATTAGGATCGTTGGTTTAGTTTAAGTAATAAGTTAACAAAAATTGAATCATTCCATTCTCGCATTACTATTAAGAAGTTGAATTCTAAGTGGCATATCTCCTTGAGATCGACCCGTAAGCTACATGATACTGTGAGCTTGCGGTTATTTTATTTGCATTTATTTTCATGTTTAATTGCCTCCATATTATGACCATCTTGCTAATTTATTCATTTTTCTTTTCTAAGATTTTTATTTTTGGAACTGCTTGATTTTTCACGTTTTAAACGTAGTTTCCATTTGCATCATTAGATTGTCCTGCTAGGACATCAATCTGAATTAGAATATTTATAGCTGGAATATATGATTTAGTAACACTTGACACAATAAAAACATCTTGTAGTAGAATCATAATACTTTATAAATCCATTATCTTTTAAATTTTATGTTTACATTACTCAATGCAAGGATCTTAATGAGATAATGATACTGTATTGCAATCAATCTCTTTTTCTAACTGTTTATTCTCTCCCTTTAAAGTCGAAAAATTCATTCATTAAAATGATAATCAATAAGTGTTGCTTTAAACAAATCTCCAATCATTGACAAGATAATGAATTCTAGAAAAAAAAATTTTATATCTAATATATATTTTCAACTTTATTTAAAAACTCATCTTTGTGCATTGCCGTGGAACAATTTGAATATAAATCGTACATCTAAATTTCTAAAATGAGGAAATAATGAACTAATTGTAATTGGGAGGATTTATAAATTTATTGGCTTAATGCGTGTAAACGATATTACATATAAAATAGCAAATTCTTATGTCAGCCCAAAAGTTTTATTCTCATAAGCATTGGTTTAACTATTAATTGAATATAATTTATTAAATAATTATGAAAAATTATTTTGGGTATAAATATAAGTAATGAGTTATTCAACCGTGATTTCAATTGATATACAATAATCAATAAAAACCCGAGATAGAAACTCACTAGCATTATTAAGACAAATTGTTTTTATTTTATAATTCGAATTATACTCTTAATATAATTATTTGAATATCAATCTCACAAATACCAAATTGTGAATTTATAATAAACATACATATGATCATCTTATAAATATATTCATTAAAATCATATATTATTTGAATGGTTCACCTGATGGGTGAATACACTCATATTATTTACCATGTATATATTTCAAAAACACAAATGATTCAATTACAACTTTAGCTAATGATGATCTAATAATAGATTTTTCTTGATAACAAATAGCAAAAAAAATAAAAAAATTCTTGAATTGAATAATCTTTTAGTTCTTTAATGAATAATTATATGAATTTTCAATAATTTTTTGCATCATATTTGATTCGAGATAACCCAACCGGTCATGCTAAATAATAAAGATATTGAAATCAATATTCTTTTTATTTACTATAGCATATGTTTCAAACATGTGAATATTTGTGTAATATAAACTATAAGAAAATCAATTAATTTTTTCAATATTCATTGTCTTAATATAATATTCACTTTAACAAATATTTTTTAAACTTAATAAGTTTATTTGATTCTTACTATAAAATAATGCATCATTTATAGTGTATTTGGTCTTTAGATAATAATAAATTTGTTCTTTTGGTGTCTTCAATCAATTTTATACTATCATTAATCATATGAACATTAACTTCCTTATTAAATAAAAGATTTTTTTTTTATCTCTTAGTATAATATGTGTCACAGTACATTAATCATATTCTTCATTAAAATGAAATGAATTTATAAAAATATATATAAAAAAATAAACAAAATTAAAAGAGAAAAAAAATTACATTTATGATAAACAAACTAATATAATATAAATTTTATTTTTATTTGAACTCTAATAACATAATCAAATATTCATTTATTATATTCAAAAGAAGTCTGCAATATCTAAATATATAATGTCTGTGAAACCATCAAAATCATATTCTTTATAGACAAAATTTGTTTCATTATCATTATTTTAGAAAGTCAAATTCGTTTCTACATTTTTTTTTCATTTATTTAATTAAAATTTGATAAGATCTAACAAAATATTGTATGGTACAAAAGATACATGTCAAATGACATTTCATACAATATGATGACAAATATTATAATTACTCCTTGAAAAGTTACATTGAAAAATCATTATTATTCTCTTATTTATTTTCATTATAAATTTATGATAACGGTAATTATTATATATTTTGCATTATCCATGCTTATGATTATAGCCACGATTAAGAGTGGACCAAGGATTCAATAGTGAGGGGGGCCGAAGAATGAAAGTTAGATAACCTTCCCATTGGGGAAGCACTAATGCTTTTTTGCTACACATATTTTGGGCTCTTTTAAGACCATTGAGGGTCTCACCCATAAATTATTTATTATATTAAGGAATAGACTCACATATATTTTGTGGGGACCACAAAATTTTCTTTGGCTGGAGATATAAACCAAATTTTTTTTAGGTAAGAAATGCAAATCAATGGTAGTTAGTTACTTTACTAACTATAAACATTTTATTCACAAATCACAATACAAAATTAAATAACAAAAATTGTAGAAGAAATAAAGAAATAAAGAAATAAATAATATAAAATCAAATAAAAAGAATAACAAATAAAGGAGAAAAAGAAACGATAAATAAATAGGGAGAAAAGAAGAAGAGAGGCGATGGGAGAGAATAAATAGGAACTGAGGAGTTAGTTTTTAATTAGAAATGGAATTTAGAATACCTAATAAGATTTTTTTCCAAAAATTTCCTTAACCCACATTTATAAAAAGAGAAGAGAATAAATAGAAAGAAAAGATGAAAGAGAAAGAGGAGAGAATAAATAGGGATTGAGGAGACAGTTTTTAATTAGGAATGATATTTATATTCATTACTTTACTTTTGAAAATTGTTCTCAATATTTAGGGGGCCAAATAGTGACATTTCACATGTGAGAAGAGAAAAAACTGGAAAAATTAAGGAAATTTATATAAAAACTATATATAAAAAGAAAATAGTATTATTTTTAAAAAATTCGGGGGCGGCCCCTTCATAGGTCCGCCTTTGGCCACTATTATAATTTTGTATTTTTTCAGGCTTATTATGAATTAATGCATTCATTTTAGGGAATGGAAGAGAGCCAGTGGACGAGCTTCGTTTATTTTTTGGGGCGAAAATTCTTTTCCCGATCATTCCAGGGAAGGAAGAGCAACTAGTGGACGGGAGGACTTCGTGATTTTTATTAATAATTTATTATTTGATGTCGAATACCCAATGATGCCCATGAGATCAATTCAAAGTCATTTTAAATTGTCACAAAGCATTTTAAAATATTTGTCACAGTATTGTTGTTACTACAACACATTTGAAGCACAAAAAATTAAAATATTTTTTCCATTAAGTCCTCATCAATAATATTTTATCCATATAATTTTAATTGAAAACTAATTTTAAAAACTATAGAACTATACTCATTTATAGTTTTAAAATCTTACAACTTCAAGTGCATATAACAATATTTGTAGTGCAAAACTAATAATTATTATATGTAATTTTTAAATAAAATCATTATATTGAAATTAATTAATGATAAATCACAATTGTCAAACCAACTCAAAGTGTTGTATTGGTGTACAAGTTATCATAAATAATACAATATTATAATTTTATATTATTGTGTTTATAAACAATATAGATTTCAAACCAATAAAATAATAAATATTATCTCAGTACATATCTAATAGAAAGAAATTAATACATAATAAAACAAAGTATAATATAAATTATATGTCAAAATATATACATAACTAATTATTATCATAACACTTAACGTAATATAAAATAAACCATTAAACAAGTCTTCAGCAACAGAAAAGGGAATGTAAAAAAAAAAATAATAACAAATCATTACTTGTTACATAAAAAACTAAGAATTGAAACATTGAATTATAGATATAATTTAATCTATTAAAAAATCATATTTAATGATCTTTTAATATCATATGAAAGATTCTTATATTTTCAGTTTACCACAAAAATGAAATTTCTATACACATTATCAATAAAATCTTAAATCACCAAAAAAAAAAAAAAAAAACATCTCTCATGCAAGTGTCATAATATTTCATTTTTTTTATTAGGCTCAGATATTGATAAAACTCTCAAAGAAACCTTATTGTCTTAATAAAACTTAACGACATAATAACTCATCATTTGTTTAACTCTAAATTTCAATAAATCATATTCATAATCACGATGCACTTATAATGTAAAATAAATAAAACAAATTTCATTGTCTATAAAAAACAAGTACAGATAGGCCGATCGTCCTTTTTACATTGGAATAGAAAACATAATAGTTTACACTCTGTTATTAGTTTTTCACATTTTATATTAATTTTTTTCATTTTTTCAGGTTTTTTTATTTATTATTTATTATTTTTATATGAGGTTCATCGGGGTCAGCTTACGCACACCATGATTACATCATCAAGGGAGATTTTATATATATAATTAATGCCGCCAAATGGGTGCGAACCTAAGACCTCCCCTAGGGAAGTTGAACCAATTTTTTCAGTTTTTTTTTCTTCCTCTTCTCACATGTGAAATGTCACTATTTGGCCTCCCCTCAATATAGAGAATAATTTTTAAAGGTAAAATAATGGGTATAATTGTCATCTCTAGTTAAAAATTAACTCTTCAATCCCTATTTATTCTCCCATCTTTTCTCTTTCACATATTTTCTTTCTATTTATTCTCTTCTCTTTCTATAATCGTAGGTTAATGTCATTTCTAATTAGAAACTAATTCCTCAATCCCTATTTATTCTCTCATATCTCTCATCTCTCATCTTTTCTTTCTATTTATTCTTCTTCCCTTTTTATAAGCGTGAGTTAAGGAAAATTTGAGAAAATATTTTCTCCACAATTAGGTACTCTTTCTCTTTCTCAATTCATTTATTGGTTATATTTTTTTCATTTTTTTGTTTTGGTTACTCTTTATTTGATTTTATATTTTTTTGTTTCTTTATTTCTTCTGCAATTTTTTATATTTGATTTTATATTGTGAATAAAATGTTTACAGTTTGTAATGTAACTAAATACCATTGGTTTGCATCTCTTACCTAAAAAATTTTGGTTTGCATCCGACCTTTACCTCATTACCAAAAAAAATGCTTTAATTTACTTATATCTTGTTGGAAAAAAATATCATTATCAATAATTTATCTAGTTTTGCCAAATATGTGTGAGCCCTACAAATATATGTGGGCATAATCCTTAATATAATAAAATAATTCATATGTGGGACCCCCAATGGGTCTTATAAAGGCTCACACAATATATGCTGCGAAAAAGTATTTGTGCTTCCCCAATCTAAACTTCCATTTTCGCCTCCCCCAATATTCAATCTTGGGTCCACTCCTGAATAATGTATTATAAAATGTAGAAGATATATTAAGACAATGAATAAATTATGACAAGATGAATCAAACTCTTTCATTAAGCTGTGTATATTACATATTTATAGTAAAAGTAACATCTTCTCTAATATGAAAATATCAGAGTCTTTTCAAGGAAATACAATATGAGATTCTTGCATACAATAAAATGCTCTTGATATAAAATGATAGATTATTATGTTCTTCAGTTATATAAGAATGTGTATTGCCAAAATTGCATCGGTTGAGATCTTCATTTAGAAGTTACATATTTTGGTATTATCTATTTGGAGGTGATGAACATCTACAATCAATATTCTTTATTAATATTTTAGTTTTTTTAAATTTTTTTTTTTTTGTATTTTTTTTTTTTTTTACTCTATTCTTTTATTAAAAAATAGTATTTTTTATCTCAAATTTTTGCTGGTGAAATTTTTATAATTATTTTTCTTAAAGAGAACAAGCAATACAAGAAAATTCACTTAATTGAAGAATCTTTTAGTTCTTCAATGGATGACAATTGAATTTTCAATAATTTTTCGCATCATACTTGATTCGGGATGGTCCAACCGGTCATGCCAAATAATAAAATTATTGGAATCAATGTTCATTTGATTTACCCAAGCATGTGTTTCAACCATGCGATATTCGTGTAGTACAAATTGGGAGAAATATCTAATACCTTTGTATAGATATTTACTTATACCATTATTTGTAGTTTCAATTTGATAATCATTTTGGCAAATAGCTTTGAAACTTACTACAAAATAATGAATTATTCATAGCCAATTTTATCTCCCAGATAATAATAGATTAGCTCTTCCAGAGCTTCCAATCAATGTTGTACCATAAGCACGATAGTTCTGCAAAGATTTTTTTTTCTCTTTCATATAAACAATTCTTATTTACCTTTAAAAGATATTTTAAAAGATTCATTGTTTTGATCCAAAGGTAATCTTATCATTCATTGTAATAAATGCTTTCTTGGAATTTGAAAATATTAGTTTAATAAAAAGTGTTTTTTCATTTCTTGAGAAATGAAAGGTCAATTCCTATACGTATTCACCATACTTGTCTATTAATTGCCAAACCATCTTCTTGGCTTGAGTTAAGCCAAGCCATTGTATAAACTGAATTTATTTTGTTTCAACATCAATTATTAATGTAATTATGGACTGTTGGGGTAATCTGGTAATTGTATCTTTAAGTTATGATTTGAACCGGTTGGGTTCATCTCGGTTCATATCCTTTGTATATGAGTGGCTGGGTTGGTTTATGCGAGTATGCGATTGATTTTTCTGATTATCGAGGGTTTCTATTCTACGCTTCTTGTAGCTTTCTTGGAGGTCTTCCATGGCAGCCAAGTTCGAGCACCTGCAACTCTGAGTTCCTTTGGACATTGATGACGATTGTTGAGGGCTTTTGATCAGCAGGAAAGGGCGATCACTCGATGGTAGTTTGGGGGCATTTTGTTGCCTGTACCAGGTATATTCGTGAACTTCTCCTTTCTTCTTCTTGTCTGTAACATCCTTGGTTTAGTGCAGTTGGATTCAATCCTGAATCCCGGAGAGTAGGCATATTGCCGAACTCCGTAATCATCTCTGTATCTCTTCTTCTTCTTGCTTCCAATTTTCTTGTTAAATCACACGACCGAATGGTTAGGCTAGGTTAGGGTTTACAGGTTGCGTTTCTTCTTATTGATTCAATTGATAATTCATATATGTTAATCACCTAATGCGAACATGAAATAAGACCTGGGAACATCAAATTGGTATCAGAGCCCAGGCTATGTGTTTCGGTGGTGGAACCAGATTGGGTTCCTATGTGTTTTCTGCTGGTTCATATGATTTCATACATTAATTAGGTTTGATCATTGAATTGATTTGGTTATAGACTTATACTTCTGCTGCTGCTATTGCCGTTTACATTTTTTTTTTATGTGTATGATTCTGCATGATGCTATTGTCACTGCTGGTTATAGAATGTCCATCTTGTATTCGGTTTTAATGCTTTTATAAACTTGTGATTCTGTAATTGATAACCTGTATGAAATATTATTCTGTTTTTTATTATCTGTTAACCTGTAAGCCTGTTAGCCTGTTAGCCTAAGTTAGCCTTGTTAGAGGTGTTAGTTGTTATCAAATTAGGTTATGTATGTTATTTACATAATAATTTGATGTTTGATCTCATAAGGTTTTAGGTTGTTTTTACAATTTTTAATTTCAGATCATGTAGGTACTTGCTTCTGCTGCCTTATAACTCTGCTGTTAACATTTGGTCCTATGCTTGATCTGATTTTTATTGTAATGGAATAAACCTATGTATGAGAAGATATTCTGATATAGTTAATGTTTAATAACTATATTTAATTAATCAACATATATATATATATATATATATATATATATATATATATATATATATATATATATATATATATATATATATATATATATTTTTTTTTTTTTTTTTTTTTTTTTTTTTTTTTTTTTTTTTTTTTTTTTTTTTTTTTTTTTTTTTTTTTTTTTTTTTTTTTTTTTGCGTGGGTGACATAGCGCGTATCCGAGAGCCACACACGGGCGGGAGCGAACAAATCGTTTAATCTCCTCACCTTTGTTCACGTGATTTTTTTTTTTTTTTTTTTTTTTTTTTTAACCCTCAAGATATTTTGAAGGTCGGGGCTTTTGTGATCCGGCTGTCCAAATTACCAACCTTCTGTCCCGTCACCAAGAATACAACCAAGTCACGGACTTTGTAGCTGAATAGTCGAAACTCTTCTGGAAGGACCACTTACAGTGTTACACTCCACATAGCATATGCTAGCTGGTGTATTTCTGCGGTCCAAAGGTTTCCCCTTGGCGGGACCTATTAGAAATTATGAAACCGAGTTTCGTTCCTATCGATCCTTAACATGAGTCGGCTTGAAGAAGTTCAAGAGAGCTGGTAGAAGAAGAAGAGGTCTAGAACAGACTTATAAGATACACAATTCCTAACGATCTCAATCCTTATTAGGTAAGTGAAGACATAGAGTAAAACACATAAAAATTTAATCTTTTCAACAATTTTAAAAGGCGATTACTCCGAATCCTTCGGTGCACCATCCATGCCTAGCTTTCGAAGTCTATCGAGCTAATGTCCAGCCACAACCAATTGCCCTGGCGCACACGACAAGCGGGACTTATGTTGGAATTTAGGACTAGCACATCAGATCTTAATAGTTTTCTAAAATTAAAGCTGGTCTTACGGGGAGGAATTTATGCAGATTCATCCTTGTAACAGTAATTAAAACGTGTTTGAAAGATTAAGAAAAATGAATACCAAAAATTTACAAGAGTAGGAATTTACGAGATGAAATGCATACCACTTTTCACCAAATTTAGCGGCGAGCCCGACCATTTATGGTTATGTGGTCTAATGAGATGCATGAAAAATTATCGAGGGGCCTAGGAGATGAAGGAAGCACGACTGTAGGCTATTCATCCCAAATCCTTCCTCGAAGAAATTAAAGAAAGAAATGAAAGAAGTAAATATACATATAAAGTGCATGATGATGCATGATGTCAAAGTTTAGAGGGGCCTAAGAGAGATGATAGAAGCACGACTGTAGGCTTTCATCCTCAAATCCTTCCTCTAAGAAATTAATAGAAAAAAGAATAAAAACACAGGCACAAGATTAGCTACATCTTAACCACTTAGGGTTCCCTTTCGGGATCCCCGAAGTGTTAACTAAATACTAAGTAGAGAAGAAAGGATCCAAACATACCATTATGTAAACTTGTCTTTATTTCTTCAAAAGCATGTTACAAGAGAGCTTGATACAAGAGAGAGCCAAGAAGAGAGAGAGAGAGACTTCACACCTTCACCTTCATCCTTTTGCTATCCTTCCTCTCCTTTTTCTTACACCAACTACTTCTATTTATAGGCAAAGGGTGCCTCCTATTCCTAAAGACACATGTCACTATTTTAAGCTAAGTTGTAATTGACTATTACACTTGTCAAATTACTACAAAGATGGAAGTAAAAGGACTAAGGTACATTTTTCAGGGTACTAGAATACCCTTAGCCCTTTTTGGTATTTACAACATTGTCCACTGAGGTGTCACTTTAATGATTAAAGAATGATCCCATGCAACACCCTCTACGCATGCGACTTTGTACTTCTGCTGGGGGACCGTAGATTTGGTATTTCTTCAAGAACCACCCCGTGGCATTCCATGTAGTATAAAACTACTGTTTTCCACATTGGTTTGGTTCGGGTGTGTAACCCATATTTTACGAGACGGGGTTCTTGCACGGCATACCTTTATCCTTAGCATGCTAAAGTGTGATGAACACTACGTTTTGTAACCCGTGTTCGGGGTTAGCCGGTTTTATACTAGCTTTGGCCTAGTTTACCCAATGTTTTTCATGCTTGGTACTAGCATGGATCTGTTGTAGCCCGGATCGAGGGTTAAGGACAATTATGTAGTTTTACATGGTCGTCCTATGAACCATGTGGTCCTTTATGGATTGGGCCAAAATCCTTGTGGTTTTGTTAAGGTCCACAAAAACCATCCCTAAGTTTAACGTCATTTGGGTGTGAGACGGATGGTTAGGGAATCACCCCTTTGTTCAATCTACATTTCCAGTAGATTTTGTGATGTTGACGGAGACTTTCCTTTGTTGTGTCTTCGTCGTACTATTTCATACTCGGTGTCTTCTTGTGGGGTCAATGTTCTTTCTTGTTCGTCTGTGGGTTTATGGGCCCACGATAGCTTCCGCCGTATTGTGTGAATTTTTGTTGAAGGAGAGCTTCTATTTCTCCAAGTATTTCTGTTTTGAAGGCCTCCATTGGTGATTGTGAGCTAGAGCCTGGTGATACTTGTTCAACTTGTTGAGCTTCGTTTCTTGATGGAGTATCTTGTGCTTTGTAAAGTTGTAGCTCAGCTAAGAGGCTTTTGTTCGAAGCTTCTAATCGCTGAATTAGTCTTTCTTTTGTAGCATTTTCTATTTGTAACTTGCTTATCCTCATAGAACAATTGGCTACTTGATCCAAGAGTTCCGGTTTTTGTTCTTGATTGGCTCGCATTGTATACAAGTTGTGTTCCTCCGAGCCATGTTGGAGAAAGAAGGTTGTTGAGGAGGAGCATTACGTAGTTTTGGATCTACGTAATATGTTGGGCCAATCATCGACTTGGCAAAAATACGTGCTTGTTCGAGGGTCTCATATCCCTTGAAGAAAGGAGTGGGATAACCCTTTGTAGCTTCTGCAACATCTTCCCAATCAAGAAAAATGCCGGTATTGTGTCCTTGGTAGACGACGTAGAACTTCGCCTTGCCTTTCTTTGTTCGCAATTGTCCGTATAGGAAAGCGGCAGACATGTATGGCATTGGCTAATCCTGAGATAGCTTTATGTTGAGTGATACACTTGTTTGCATTGTACCATATGTTGTCCAAACATATTTGCTCTTCATCAACGATCATATAGCCATTGCTATTTTCAAACTTCATGTGAGAGTTTTTGAGCAGAATATGTTTTCCAAAGTTTATAGTTTACGGGGAGAGAGGAATGCAGTGTGGTGAGAAAGAAGGGAATGTGCGAGCTGCACTTTGGTATTTGAATTACCATTGTTCCCATTATCTTTGGCGGTAAACGCCGTGTTTGTGGTGAGAAAGTATTATTCAATAATTGTGAGGGGGTTATCGGAGGAGAAGGCTGTAGAGCTTTGTTACGGAGTTGTATTACTCCTTTGTATGAGATCTCGGATCATATCATCTTCTGTGTAATCATAAAATAAAGGTGGTTAACCGGGGTCTGTAAAATTTGGTGTATCCTGGATAGTAAATCAGCGAGTTTTGTTGTCTACACCTTTTATATGTTCAATTGTAATTTTATATCCTCTATTATAAAAATGGTTTCTTAAAAGAACCCATCTCCTATGTTGTATTTTCCTTTCATTTAAATTATTATATGCCTTGACTATGGCTTCACGATCTGTTCTAATTGTAAATGGTCGATTTGTTAAGAATATTTCCATACAATCAAGTCCTTTTAATAAGGCCTCAATTTCGTATTCAACGAGAGGTTAATGTTTTTATACTAAACTTTCTGAGTTATACCTACTGATTTCTTCGATTGATTTAGGGTGTTGTTACGATGGTTTAATTTTTAAAATAGCTCCCCGACCAGCTTCACAACCATCGGTTTCTATTATTCGATAATCCTTATCTGTAGGTAATCTTAATGAGGGAATATTTAAGAAAAGATTTTTAATTTTTTGTACAAGAAGAATATCTTGATTATTCCATCTGTGTTAGCCATTCGATGAAGTTTTATGATGTAACGGTCCTAAATATTTTCCTAAGTTTTGTATGAAAGGTCTAGCTTGATTAGCTAAGCCTAAAAATGATCGAATTTGTGTTATAGATGTTAATTTATCGGGAAAGTCATGTATTTTTGTGGCAATATGGGGTTGTAACTTAATAGTACCATTGCCTAATTCCATTCCTAAGAATTTAATGTATTGTTTACCAATTTCCATTTTCTTTTTCGAAATAATTATACCATTATTCATAAATTAGGCAAATATTATTTTCAAATGACTTATATGTTCTTGAGGTGTTTTACTATAGACTAAAATATCATCTATATAGACTATAGCAAATTTCTTATGTTTTAAAAATATATCATCCATTCGTCTTTGAAAGGCGGATGGAGCGTTTTTTAAACCAAAGGGCATTACTAACCACTCGAAATGTCCTAAGGTCGTAGAAAAGGCTGTCCATTCTATTGAGTCTTTATGCATTTTTATTTGGTGGAAACCTGATTTACAATCAAATTTGCTAAAAATTGTACAATCTTGTATATGACTTAACAAATAATCTCTTTCGGGTATTTTGTAAGAATCTTCATGTGTATTATCATTTAATCTTTTATAATTTATTACCATTACGGTTTTTCCTCTAATTTGTTCGGCATGATTATTTACAATGAAGGCTGCACTAGAATGTCGAGAATTTGATTTTTGTATTAATTTATATTCTAATAATTCTTTCATGTGTAATAGAAATTCTTCATTATCTTTAGGTGTATATTTACTTTTCTGTATCTATTAGCATTTCGGGATTAATTATTTCTAATTTACAAATTGGTTTTGTAACATTCCAATGTTTAAGTGGATTATCATTTGCTATGATTTCTAATTTTTCTAAATTTCTAATTATCTGTTGGATTTCATTGTTTGAGTCAAGACTATAATATAAAGATTTACACTGATTAGATGTTCAAAATGTTCGGGTTCTATTATGCGAAGTCATTCATTGTTCCTTTTTCGAAGTTTTACTGCAATATGTTCATTATATTGTAATTGAAGTGGAGGTAATCCACATTGATTTCGTGTACGGGCGCATGTGTTTGAAGAAATGTTAATTGGTTTTGTTTTTGAGTTTTGGAAGTCGACTTAACGATTCCACCACGCGAAGTTGCCGACTACGATTGGGTGATGCGACGGCGTGACGCGCGATATTCATTGGTAGAAACCGTGGGTGTAAGGGTAGAACCATCAAAGAGAAGAAGGGCCTCTTTGGTGATTAGAAGACCCGCATTTTGATTTAAAAGGAAATTTAGGCCTAATAGCATATCGATAGAAGGGGGCATGTCGGTTTGATATAAACGGTGTCAAGGGGGTAGGAAAGAGAATATTGTTTACAATGGTTGCGAAAAGCAATTGTGGAAGGTTTGAGTTGATGAGTATATATATGGGGAATATTATCAATACCATAAGCGAGCGTAGTTTGTGGGTCGGATATGGGCTGAGTATCATGTTCGAGAGATAAAGTGGGAAGAAAGGAGGTTTTTTGTACATCCGGTGTCAACATGGGCTATAAGAAATATCTCTTTGTTGGTGGAAAGAATTGTTAGTTTGACTTTGACCAAAAGAGTATGTAAAGTTGGGTGAGGTGAACATTGGAAAGTGGGAAAAGAAGCGGGGTCAGAGTTTGTAGAATATTCAGTGTTGTAGAGCTCGGTAGGCGGTGATTGAGAATGTTGTTTTAATTGTAATAAGTCGGTAATATATTGGACCTTGGATGTTAAGGTATGTAGAGTTGTGTGCATGGTTTGAATGTCGGATTTAATAGAGACGATATCAGTTCGAGGGCGGAAACGCGAGTTTGAAGTTGTGCATTATTTGATTCAATTTGTGTTAATCGAAGATCGAGAAGGTCTTTGTGGGAGTCTGTATAACTGGTGTGTTTTGGGTTGAGGTAGGTGAGAGAAGAGTTATATTTGAATATTCGGGTGTGCGTAAAAATGGAGAGGTTTTGCCAGTAAGGCAAGAGTTACAGGCTTCTTTATAACATTTGTTACATTGATACCGGTTTTGTAAAGATGGCCAAAAGCCACAGTAGAGACATCCTATTTGTAGGTTGCCTTTGTTGTTTATCCAATTATGAGAACAACTTGTCATTTAATAAATATGGTTTAAATTGATGTTGTGGAATAATTCTTCTATTGGTTTTTGTTCAAGATCTTCTTGTTCTATATCTTCCCTATCATGGATAGTAATGATACTATAAATGCTTTCGGTGTCGGAAACATCTTTATCAATTTCTAATAACGCTTGATTTGTATTTTGTACTAAATAAGCATTACGAGTATATGTATTTTGTAGATTTGGGCAATTATTACTAAAATGTCTGTGTTGCAGCAGGTATAACACTTTAATTGTTGTTTATATGTCCGTCGAGGGTCATATCGTCGAACATGTTTATCTTGAGATAAAAATGGTTTTCGAGCGGTAGATTTTCGGATAGAGTAATTGGAATTTGTTTTTCGAGGTTTACTAGTATAGCTATTTTGGCTTTTAGTGAGATTTGTATTGTATTTAGAATTCCGGTAATTTCTATTTTGTTTAGCTTGTTTTCTATAGAATGGTATATTTCTATTGTATTGTTGTGGGACATACATTATATCGCAATAGCTATTATCACCCTTTAATTGTTTTTGTGCTAATTGGTCTGCACATTTAGCTTTGAGTGTTTCCATTATAAATTGTATTTTTATACCGAGACCGTGCATATCTTGCTTTAGTTATATGCTCAGCATTGTCTTTTAAAAATTTATTCCAAGCTTCGAGTATTTGTTGTCCTAATATTCCGGGTAATTTTAAGAATAGTTTGTCACTTATTTCTTTATTAAAATATAATCCAGATTTTATTCCATGATACATGTAATCATTACAAAATTGTTTAATATATCGATAATCTGTTAAAGACATTTGTTCTAATGTTTTTAAGGCATCAGCTTTGCTCTGTGTGTTTTTCCTAAATTTGGGTCTTTTCCGGTGACTAATTGGCCTACATAATTTAAGAAATTGAAGGGATTATTTCCTAGATTTATTAAATATTGATATGTGGGTTGATATTCTTGTTTAAATTTTTCCCATATCACTTTAACGAGTCACCTAAATATGTTTCTAATCTAGCAAATAATTCTTCTGTTGTTAAATTTTCTACATTAAAATTTTTATAAATATCATTAGTAACTCTTTGTTTCCAAATAGCTATAACAGCATTCCATTTTTGTGGATCATGATGTGTTATATTTAATATAGCTCCTTGCTCATGATTACGGAATATTATCGGTTCATCGGTAGGATATCTTTGTCCTCTAGATTTCCATTGTGTATTATGATTAAAATTGTTGGTATTTCCCGGTAACCAAAATATATCTTTATGTTGTGCGAGATGGTCTAGGTAGATTCATTCCGGATGATCCATCTTCGATACTCATTCTTTGTATCTCGTATGTGAGTATTGTGAGGTTGATGTGAAGCACTAGCTCTAGATTCTTGTGGTTCCATATATTCATTATTTATATTATCTATAATTTCTTGTATATACTCACGTTACGGATCTACAACATATTCCGTATTAATAATATTTGATATTTACGATTCGAATTCTATGTCGATTCATAGGTGATATTTGTATCGGGGGTTATAACAAGTTCTTTCTGTTTTTCTATAACCTTAAATTTGTTTTCTTGTTCTAACATATCTTTTTTACATTGTTCTTCTACTAATTTGGTAATTATTGCTATATTATTTGTTAATTTATCTAATGATTGGTGCATTTCTTTTAAAGTATTTTTGATATCCATTTTGTTTTGTTTAATCACTAATTGATTCGATATCGATTATCTGTCTTAGGTTGAGTTAGGGTTGTATAATTTGTGAATTTTATTAATGTCTCTCCTTTAGCGGTTTGATACATTGAGTGTTCGAGATGGAGTTATTGTCATTTGTGTATCGTTTTGCACTATTTGAGAAATGTTCCATGGTAATCCTGCATATTCAAAAGAGTCTATTTTAGGGGGTGTTATGGCTTTTACTCCTTTACTAGCCATACTTTCTACTATATCTTTTATATTTATTTTATAATTAGTGGTTGAATTTTGTATTCCGGCTCCTAAAAATCCAGTACATATTATAAGATTGTTTCCTGTAAATCCTTCATATCCTTTAGTTTGGATTCCTATCTGTATATTGTTTATAAAAGCTTCTTTATCAATTAACATATCAGGGGTGAAGAATACTAATCCTACATTATTGTTCATATCTATTTCCATTAATTGTATTATTGAATTTGTGTTTTTCCATCTAGAATCATATATTGTTACCGGGGCTTTAGTGCCTAAGTGTTTTCGAGTAAGGGATTTTATTCCAACTACAAATATTCCGGTGTGTATTAATTTAATATGCTTTGGTTTTAATAATATTTTTAATTCTTTGTCCACCATTGGTAATCGATGGTTTGTCCTTCTAAACAACTTACAATTTCTTCGTTTTTGTGTCTTATAAATACAGTATCTCTTGGGAAGTTTGCTGTATTATATAAGGTTTTAGGGTTTAATAGATTTAAAGCATTATTCCTAAATATTTCTATATTTTCATTTATATCTACAATTTCTGTTATTTTATTTTCTTGTGGGCTTTCGAAGTTTTGGAGGACTTGTCCTACTAGTTGTCTATTCGAAAATTTTCTTATCATTTTACTCATGATTTTTGCACGTAAAATTTAGCTAGGGGTTTTGGTTGTCTGAGTCTATCTATTCCTGTTGTCTTGTTAATATTTAGATTTTCCATTTGAGATAATATATCATTTCTTGTGGTTTTCTTTGGTATTAAATCTTGTACTAAAAGCAAATCTTTGTGTAATTGTTCTAAGTTATTTAGGAGTTTTAAATGTAATAATATAATTACATTATTTTGTTTAAGGAGTATTTTATCGGTGGGTTGTCCTGGATCATATTTTGATAAGCCTTCCGTTTACGGGTGATATTCTTTGGCTTGTTGTAAAATTTGTTGATATATCGGGTTGTCTTCCATAGCCTAATATCCTATTTGTTTAATTATCTTTTCTAAATATTCTAATTTTTCCATTATTTGATCACACCTAATATTGACTTTATCACATCTTTCGTTCAATAAATTAAATATTTCTTTATGCTTTATATGTCTATTTTGCTCTTGTTCAAAGAAAAAGATTAATTTATGTATATCCTCACTTGTTGGTAATTGTTGTAATTTTAATTGGTTTGTTACGAGACATAATTTGTTCTAATTCACTTTTTATGTAATCTTGATTTTGTCTAAGTACTATTAGTTCATTTTTATAATTTTTATTTTCTTGGTCCATTTAGTAATATTCTTGAATTATGATAATCTTCAAATAGGCTTGTCATTTTCTTCATTTACTCTAATTATTTGTTCAAATTGTTTTAATAATATTCCAATTTCTTCAAATAATTCAT